>NC_089912.1:43626587-43644087 GCF_040182565.1 Anser cygnoides
TGACCACAAAATGGTAGAGTTCTCTATTCTTGACAAAGTCAGGAGGGGGATCAGTAAAACTGCTCTCTTGGACTTCCGGAGGGCAGACTTTGAGCTGTTC
Source organism: Anser cygnoides (assembly GCF_040182565.1). Lineage (NCBI taxonomy): Eukaryota > Metazoa > Chordata > Aves > Anseriformes > Anatidae > Anser > Anser cygnoides. Next base: position 43,626,688 of record NC_089912.1, read on the forward strand.
AGGACACTGGTTGGCAGAGTCCCTTGGGAGGAAGTTCTGAAGGGCAGAGGAGTCCAGGAAGGCTGGGCACTCCTCAAGGAGGAAATCTTAAAGGTTCACGAGCTGTCTTTCCCCACGTGCCCAAAGACAAGCCGGTGCGGAAGAAGACCAGCCTGGCTGAACAAAGAGCTATGGCTAGAGCTTAGGAAAAAGAGGGTTTATGACCTTTGGAAAAGAAGGTGGGCCACTCAGGAGGACTATAAGGATATTGTAAGGCTGTGCATGGACAAAATTAGAAAGGCCAAAGCTCATCTGGATCTCAATCTGGCTACTGCTGTTAAAGATAAGAGAAAATGTTTTTATAAATACATAAACAAAAAAAGGAAAACTAAGGAGAATCTCTATCCTTTACTGGATGTGGGGGGAAACTTAGTGATGAGAGATGAGGAAAAGGCTTAGGTGCTTAATGCCTTCTTTGCCTTAGTCTTTAGCGGCAAAAGTAGGTTGTTCTCTGGATACCCAGAACCCTGAGCTAGTGGAAGGAGATGGGGAGCAGAATGTGGCCCTCATAATCCACAAGGAAATGGTTGGCAACCTGCTACAGCACTTAGGTGTATGCAAGTTGATGGGGCCAGATGGGATCCACCCAAGGGTTCTGAGAGAACTGGCGGAACAGCTGGCCAAGCTGCTTTTCATCATTTATCAGTAGTTCTGGCTATCAGGGGAGGTCCCAGTCAACTAACGGCTAGCAAACGTGATGCCCATCCACAAGAAGGGCCGGAGGGTAGACCCTGGAAACTATAGGCCTGTTAGTTTGACTTCAGTGCCAGGAAAGCTCATGGAGCAGATTATCTTGAGTGTCATCACGCGGCACTTGCAGGGCAACCAGGCGATCAGGCCCAGCCAGCATGGGTTTATGAAAGGCAGGTCCTGCTTGACAAACCCGATCTCCTTCTATGACAAAGTGACTTGCTTAGTGGATGAGGGAGAGGCTGTGGATGTAGTCTACCTTGACTTCAGTAAGGCTTTTGACACCGTTTCCCATAGCATTCTCCTGAAGAAACTGGCTGCTCTTGGCTTGGACTGGCATACGCTCCGTTGGGTTAAAAACTGCCTGGGTAGCTGGGCCCAAAGAGTTGTGGTGAATAGAGTTAAATCCAGTTGGAGGCCGGTCACTAGTGGAGTCCCCCAGGGCTCAGTATTAGGGCCAGTTCTCTTTAATACCTTTATCAATGATCTGGATGAGGGGATCAAGTGCACCCTCAGTAAGTTTGCAGACGACACCAGGTTAGGTACATGTGCTGATCTGCTTAAGGGTAGAAAGGCTCTGCAGGAGGATCTGGATAGGCTGGAGCGATGGGCTGAGGTCAACTGTATGAGGTTCAACAAGACTAAGTGCCAGGTCCTGTACCTAAGGCACAACAACCCCAAGCAGCGCTACAGGCTGGGAGATGCGTGGTTAGAAAGCTGCCTGGCAGAGAAGGACCTAGGAGTATTGGTTGATAGGTGGCTGAATATGGGCCAGCAGTGTGCTCAGGTGGCCAAGAAGGCCAAGAGCATCCTGGCTTATATCAGAAACAGTGTGGCCAGCAGGGCTAGGGAAGTGATTGTCCCCCTGTACTCGGCTCTGGTGAGGCCGCACCTTGAGTACTGTGTTCAGTTTTGGGCTCCTCACTACAAGAAGGACATCGAGGTGCTCAAGTGAGTCCAGAGAACAGCAACGAAGCTGGTGAGGAGTCTGGAGAACAAGTCTTAGGAGGAGTGGCTGAGGGAGCTGGGGTTGTTCAGTCTGGAGAAGAGGCTCAGGGGCAACCTTATCACTCTCTATAAGTACCTTAAAGGAGGCTGTAACGAGGTGGGGGTTGGTCTATTCTCTCATATGTCTGGTGGTAGGACAAGAGGGAATGGGCTAAAGTTGTGCCAGGGGAGGTTTAGGTTGGATATTAAGAAAAACTTCTTTACCAAAAGGGTTGTTAAGCATTGGAATGGGCTGCCCAGGGATGTGGTAGAGTCTGGAGGTCTTTAAAAGACGTTTAGATGTAGAGAAAGAAGTAGAGCTGAGTGATATGGTTTAGTGGAGGACTTGTTAGTGTTAGGTCAGAGGTTGGACTAGGTGATCTTGGAGGTCTCTTCCAACCTAGATGATTCTGTGATTCTGATATCCTTTCTATTATAAACACAGGAAAGTTCTCAGGTGTTTACAGCAACCTGGTAATGTGAATCTGAATATGTGAAAACTTCAAAACTTCAGTGAAGCCTATCATACACTCTACATTTTAGAGATGTTGTAGGACTCTTATTTACAAGATTTAAAAGGTGAAGGGGAATTCTATATAAAAAAAAAAAGTAGTTATTTTCTTTTTCCACTTTCGCTTTAAAATGCCACTTCTAGCTACAGTTTTCTTTCATTCTTGGAATAACTTCATTTACCTTGAAACGTTTAATAGCAATCTTTGATCCACTACAACACAGTCTTTTTGCAATTACACAGCTCACTGTCAGCTTTCAGGGAAACTTAAAAGCAAGAACTATGTATACTCCAGGACTAGCAGCATGTAAATTTATGAACTAGTAGCCTCCATGAAAAAAGTTTTACTGGAAAATTAATGGCAATTTAATCAGTTTTCACATACACACACACACACGCACACACACAAAGATGAGGATGCTTCACTCAATGAGTAGTTACGGACAAATACATTTTACAGATGTAAGACAGATGAAAAATACATATCTTAATTTTATGCTTTTAAAGAGATGCAGATTTTGACTAATGATTTTAATGAATCATGGGATTATTATTTTTGAATAATTGCTTTGTTTGCCCAATTTTAAACTTGGAGTGGGAAAAATATGAGTTTGCTACATTTTGTAATGTATGCATTTTTCACATCTATTTGCATGTTTATATTCAGAATTCTGTAAAAAGACCTAAAACTTTATCACTGTTTTAAATTAGGAAAAATACAACCAGAAAAAAAAAAAAAATCAGTCCTTTCAAAGACTGAGTGAATTGAGGACCCCCAAAATGCAAGTGCATCAGTAGTTTCTATTTTAACTGGTGTTTGCAAGTATTGCTACTTGATGATTACAGCTGTTTGTTGATCTATTAGTGCATAAGAACATTCAATAAGTATTAAGATTTTTAATGCTACCCTATTTAGAGAAACAAGGAATTGTGGTGGTTGGAAGAAAACTCTGGAGGTCATCTTCCCTTCCCTTCCCTTCCCTTCCCTTCCCTTCCCTTCCCTTCCCTTCCCTTCCCTTCCCTTCCCTTCCCTTCCCTTCCCTTCCCTTCCCTTCCCTTCCCTTCCCTTCCCTTCCCTTCCCTTCCCTTCCCTTCCCTTCCCTTCCCTTCCCTTCCCTTCCCTTCCCTTCCCTTCCCTTCCCTTCCCTTCCCTTCCCTTCCCTTCCCTTCCCTTCCCTTCCCTTCCCTTCCCTTCCCTTCCCTTCCCTTCCCTTCCCTTCCCTTCCCTTCCCTTCCCTTCCCTTCCCTTCCCTTCCCTTCCCTTCCCTTCCCTTCCCTTCCCTTCCCTTCCCTTCCCTTCCCTTCCCTTCCCTTCCCTTCCCTTCCCTTCCCTTCCCTTCCCTTCCCTTCCCTTCCCTTCCCTTCCCTTCCCTTCCCTTCCCTTCCCTTCCCTTCCCTTCCCTTCCCTTCCCTTCCCTTCCCTTCCCTTCCCTTCCCTTCCCTTCCCTTCCCTTCCCTTCCCTTCCCTTCCCTTCCCTTCCCTTCCCTTCCCTTCCCTTCCCTTCCCTTCCCTTCCCTTCCCTTCCCTTCCCTTCCCTTCCCTTCCCTTCCCTTCCCTTCCCTTCCGTTGCCTTGAGGTCAGCATCAGACTGCTTAAAACAGAAGTGTTGGAGGGGCTACAAGCCACGGTCAGTCACAGCCAAAGCTCACTGAAATCACAGGGGTTGCTGGAGCTGTCCAGCTGTCCAGTGATGAAGACAAAAGATCCCAAAGGGGAAAGCCTGTTTTAGGGGTTGTGCAGTAGTTTTTCCAAAACAGACAGTGATTCCACCAAAGAGAAGGACCAGCCCCAGGGATGGGGCTGTCAGCATGGCCGTGCCTATGGCAGCTGAGTTGTGTGCAGGTCTTGAGGACCTGCCACCAACCTGTGGGGTCAGAGGGCTTGTACAACCCTGGCCCAGTGCTGGGAAGCAGGAGTCTGGGAGAGCAGCATGGAGACATGCTCTGTTGTGGCATTTATGCTACACCAAGTCAGCACTCAGACCTGGAAATTTCATCCGCTGTTGAGTCAGTGTTGGAAAGCATTCCCTAGAGTGGGTTGTTCTGTTGTTTTAAAAAACACTCCCCTGAATGTGACCCAGATGTTTATTGGAGGTAACAGAAGTCAAACCGCAGAGCTCACCACAGCATGGTTCTGAAGCTGGCTCGAGGTGTGGCCATAGGGCCGGATGGGCGCTGCCCTGTACTCAGCCGGGTTGGCTCCCCAGAAGTGCTGGATGTGGGAGCCTGCTGGAAGGTGGTGTTGGAGGGCCTCTGAACGGCATTTTCTCTGGATGCTGAGTCATGTCCCACAGGCCTCCTTCTCGGTGCTGAGGGGCTGTGGTCAGCAGCTGAGTTGTGGGCTGGAGTGGCAGTGAGGGGACCTACTCCGGTCCCTCTCTCTGGCCACATCCCTGCAGCGATGGGTGGAAGAGATGACCATGTACTCCCCTACTCCTCGTACTCCCACGTACTCGCCCTTGTTGCCAGTGGGAAAGCCCCAGGAAGCACCAGGATGGCTGAGGTTGGACGGGTTGGAAGGGTCATCTGGGCCAACACCCCTGCTATAACAGGCTCACCTAGCGCAGATTGCCAAGGAAGATGTTTAGAGAGCTATAAAAGATCTGCCTCTAGATGGCCATGAAGGATCTACATGGGCAAAGAGGCCACCACATCTCTGGGCAATCTGTCACTATGCTCAGTCACCCTCACAATAAAAAGGTGTCTCCTTAAATTCAGGAGGAATATCCTGTTTTTCATTTTGTGCCCACTGCCTCTTGCCCTCTCACTGAGCACCACCAGAAAAAGCCTGTCTGTGTCTTTAGACCCTACTTTCAGATACAGGAATACCCTGATGAGATCCTGGTAGAGTTTCATCCAGGCTAAAGAGCCACAGCTCTCCCAGCTGTTTCTGCTATGGGAGATGCTCCAGCCCTTTCAATATCTACAAGGCCCTTTGCTGGACTGTCTCGGGTAGCTCCATCTCTCTTGAATAGTGGGTGGCCTCAGCCTGGACACAGTACTCCATTGGATGTCTCAGCTGTGCTGAGGAGAGGGGAAAGATTACTCGGCTCGACCTGCTGCTAAGACTCCTCCTTATGCATTCCAGGAGTCTGCTGTCTTACGTTTGCCTTGAGGGAAGAATGCTGACAGTTATTCATATCATCCTGCACCAGGATCTCCAAGCCATAGAATCCCTGAACCAGAAATTTTTGGGTCAGAATGGACCTGAAAGATCATGTAATTTCAACCTCCCTGCACATAGGCAGGGACTCCTTCCACTAGATGAGGTTGTTCAAACCCCATCCAACCTGGTCTTGAACACTTTGAAGAATGGGACATCTACAACGTCTCTGGGCAACCTGTTCCAGTGCCTCATCACCCTCATAGCAAACAATTTCTTCCATATATCTAATCTAAACCTACCCTCTTTTAGGTTAAAACCATTACTCCCTGTTCTATTGCTACACTCTCTGACAAATAGTCCTTTCCTGTCTTTCCTGTAGGTCCTCTTTACGTATTGGAAGGCTGCTATAAAGCCTTCTCAGAGCCGTCTCTTCTCCAGACTGAACAACTGCATCTCAGACTGTCTTTCTAGGAGAGGTGCTCCAGCCCCTTGATGATCTCTGTGGTCCTCCTCTAGACTCATTTTAATACTTTCATGTCCTTCTTGTGCTGAGGGTGCTAGAGCTGAACTGAATGCAGTACTCCAGTGTCCTGTTCTACAGAGATGTTTTCCAACAGGTCATTCCCCTGCGTACTATTGTACCTCATTTGTTTTTTGTTTGTTTGTTTGTTTGTTTGTTTGTTTGTTTGTTTTTTTTAATACCCAGGTGCATAAGGTTGCAATTCCTTTTGTTGACTTTCATGAGATTCCTTCATCCCATTTCTACTGCCTGTCAAGGTCCTTCTGGATGGCAGTACAAACCCCTGGCATATTAACCACTCCTTGATTTTTTTTATTTATTTATTTTTTTTGTCAGCAGAAAACTTGCTGAGGATACACTCTGCCCCATCATGCAAATTGCTAATGAATACATTGAGCAGCATCAGGCTGCTTTTTGACAGCTGGTGTACTCCACTAGTTACTAGCATCCAACTAGACTTTGTGCCACTTATCACCACTTATCTCTGCGCCCAGCTGTACAGCCAGTTTTTAGTTCACCTCACTGCCTGCTCATTCAGCTTCTCTATGAGGATCTTATCGGAGACAGTGCTGGATACCACACTAATGTCTAGGTAGACAACACGCACTTGTCCACTAAGTCAGTCATTTCATCACAGAAGGTTATCAGGTTGGTCAAGCATACTTGTACTCATGTCACTGCTAAATAAAGAGTTTGGTCTTTAAAGTATTAGTTGATAAAGTAAAAACGTCTTTTGTCATATGAGATGCATGTATTTTATGTAGTATGGAATATATCTTATTTGGATATACCTTAAAGAGAAGGGGCTGAAAGAGGCAGTCTTCTGCTATGGTTTCTCACTGCAGTTCTGGTGTTTGTTGCCTGTTTGTGCAAACATCTGTATACATGTTAAATACAAATCTTAAAATCAAACTTTTAAAACATAGCTCAACTCTTTTGGGAAATGGCATAAAATAACTTTTTTTATCATATTTTATTCATTTATTTATTTTTGGAAACAATAGGGAAATCCTTCTTCCATAACCTGTGTAAGAAAAAGGGTTGCCCACTCTGCACTTTCATGGTTTCTTTAAAATTTCAACTCATCAAATGTCAACCCATGAATCTTTTTAAGTGTGACATGATGTGAATGATGTTGGAGAAGAAGCTGCGGGCTATGTTTGGTTTGTGTGGACTGAGTTCATTGACTTTAAATGCAACATTGTCAAAAATTAGTTAGCCTCAGCAGCTACGTAATGTTGGCACTTCAGCACTTGGTGAATAGCTTGATTTGACTGATAAAACCTCAAAATTAAAGCAACTTATTCTGCATATATTGCCACATTTTAAGGTAAATAAAGACTGACTTCATTTTTAACTGGTACTATGTAGGTGATTAGACTAAAAACAAAATAAAACACTGTCACAACTTTGATTTACTTTGGCTTTCAACAAAGTTTAAAGTATGAGACACATCAGACACAAGCAGAGATCTGTTGACCTTCGTTGGCCTATCTTTGTCCTGTTTTTCACAGGCAGTACATATCTGTATGTGAGCACATATGCATGTATAAATACATGTATATGTTCAAAAAGGAGGCTAGACCCATATTCCTCACTGTAATACCTTGTTGCTATTTTAGTCAGTTTTTGCTGGGAAGGTTTTCCCACATGCCTCCCAGGCCCCTGAGCCTACTAGAAAAGTCTGTGGAAGTGAAGCAAGTCAGGGATCACTTAAGCCAATTAGAGATAGAGAACTGCATAGGACCGGATGGAAAGCATTGATGGGTGCTGAAGGAGCTAGCTAATGTAATTGTAAGACTCTGTCATCTTCAAAAGGTCAAGACATCCTTTTGAAGGGAGGTTCTTCATGGACTCTGTTGGTTTTACTTGGGTGGGCGGCCGAGCTCCACCACAACCTTTTTTGAAGAAAAAAAATCCTTCAAAGAGGAATGGGGAGAAAATACGATGAAAAGGGCTCAAGGGTTGAGATAAGGACAGGGAGATCACACAGTAATTATCATGATGGGCAAAACAGACTCAGCATAGGGAGCTAGTAAGCTTTATTGCTGATTACTAACAAGCTAGAGAAGCGAGAAACAAAGGAACGAAACCAAAAGCACCTTCCCCCCCATCCACTCTCTTCCACCTCCTCCCCCCGAGTGGCGCAGGGGAATGGGGGAATGGGGGTTATGGTCAGTCTATAGTGCTTCTTCTCCACCGCTCCTTCTCGGTCACTCTTGTCCCATGTGCTGTTGGGTCCCTCCCACGGGATGCAGTCCTTGGTGAACTGATCCAGCGTGGGTTTCCCACAGGCAGCAGCTCTTCAAGAACTGCTCCATATATTGGTTTGTACCACGGGGTCCATCCTTCAGGAGCAAACTGCTCCGACCTGGATCCCCCACAGGCAGCAGCTCCTGCCAGGTCACCTGCTCCTGTGTGGTCTCCTCTCCACGGGCTACAGGTCCGGCCCGGAATCTGCTCCAGCAGGGGTCTTCCACAGGCCACGGCCTCTGTCGGTGCAGGTCCACCTGCTCCACCGTGGTCTTCTCCACAGGCTGCAGCGTAGAACCCTGCTCCACTGTGGTACTCCATGGGCTGCAGGGGGACAGCCTGCTTCACCATGGTCCTCACCACAGGCTGCAGGGGACTTCTGCTCCGGCGCCTGGAGCACCTCTCCCCCTCCTTCTTCACTGACCTTGATGCCTGCAAGGCTGTTCCTCACTTCTCTCACTCTCCCAGCTGGTGTGTGTTGCAGTGTATATTTTTTTTTTCCCCTTTTTTAAATATGCTCTCACAGAGGCGCAAAACAACATCGCTTATTGGCTCAGCTCTGGTCAGCAATGGGGCCCTTACTTAACATGGGGCAGCTTCTAGATTCTTCTCACAGAAGCGAACCCTGTGGCACCCTGCTACCAAAACCTTGCCACGTAAACCCACTACATGACTGAAAAAAGGCAATGTTGCAACCAACTTCAGAAAAGTGAAGACATAGTATCCAGGTAACTACAGGCAACTTTAAAAGGTTATGGAACAAATCCTCTTAGAAGCCATTTCTATACAAGGCACAAGAAGGTTATCGGAATCCTTATGCCAACATGGGTTTACCAAAGTTTACCAAGGACAAATAATATCTGACATATCCGATTAACCTATCTGATTACTTTCTATGATGCTGTGACTAACACTGTGAACAAGGCAGTGGGTATTGCATGCCTTGAATTTATCAAGACCTTTGACAGTCTCCCATAGTCTCATTGTCACCAGATTGGTGAGAAATATGCTGTGGAAGTGAATGATAGATGATTGGAAAACTCGCTGGTGTGCTCAACTCAAAGAGTTCAGAATTGCACAAAGTTCACCTGGCAGCCCTTAACTACTAGAAACCCCCAGGGATAAAACTTTGAACAAAATTTTTTAATTCTTCATTAACTTAGATGGTGATAAGATGGAGTACATCCTGAGTTTGTAGATGTGGAGTACATCCAATTTTGTAGAAAAATAAAATAAAAATTGAATTTAGTGGTGAGTACACTGAAGAGAAAGACTCCTAGTCAAAGAAACCTGGATAGGCTGGAGAAATGAGCTGACAGGCATCTTATAGAGCTTAGCAAAGGCCAAGTACTGCAACGAGGATGGAATAACCCCATGAAACAGTACAGGCTGATGACCAAATAGCTGGAAAACAGCTCTGCAGAAAAGGATTTGGGAGTTCTTGTGGACAACAACTTGAAAGTTAGTCAGAAAAGGCCACCTGCATCCTCAGCTGTATTAGTAAGAATGTACTCAGCAAGTCTGGGGAAGTGATCCTCTATTTGACACTTGTGAGATTATCCCTACAATGCCATGTCCAGTTCTGGGCTCCTCAGTAAAAGAATAATCTTAACATATATTAGCAAGTCCAATGGAGGCCACTAAGATGGTCAGGGACTGGAGCACACATCAGAAGAGAAGCTGAGAGAACTTAGTGTGTTCAGCTTGGAGAAGAGAAGGCAAAGGGGAGACTTTACTGGTGCCTTATAAATATGTAATACGAGGATACAGAGAAGATGGAGCCAGACTTGTCTTGGAAATGCATGCAGATAGAATGAGAGGTAACAGACACAAGTTGGACCATAGAAAATTTTGATTTTTATTTAAGTATTTATTTATTTACTTTCCCACATGGATGATCAAATCCTGGGAGTCCAGAAAGGGTGTGGAATCTCTGTTCGTGGAGTTGTTCAAGACTGCACTAGCCATGGCCTTGAGCAACGTGGTCTAATTAGATCTACTTTGAGCAGGAGGTTGTTCTAATGACCTCCGGAGGTCTCTTCAAGGCTAAATTATTCTATGATTCTACAGATACCACTGATATCCATATCTTCAGATGCTCAGATTTGCAAAAATTGGACTTTGCTTAAAAAATCCAAACCAATATATATTTATCTGGTATACATAAGAACACACTGAAGTACATTAAAACAAATTTAAAATGTCAAGAAACATTTCATGTACCAACCTAGCAGTAAGCTCAGTTGCTTTATATAACTTGTTCCTTCCATTTCCCCCTGAATGGATTTTAAATAGGATAAACAGCACATATCTGCTGCTGAAGTTATAAGTGGATCTGTAGGGCACTTCTTATCAATTTAAGACTAAATTGGTTTTCTATTTATTACCAAAATTTTCACTAGAATTCTTCTCAAAATTTTTCCCTGTCATGTTTATAATCACATGCATCTTCTAAAACCAGCAATTATTACTGTTTTGTAACTTCTTGATACTTTTGAATTTGGACTATGATAAGACAATATACTTTATTCAGCAGATTTGTTTTAATCTAATTACGTAGGTGAATAAAAATTGCTGCATGCTGTTGCATCTAATGTAAGTTATCTATTATTCACACCACATTTACTTTTAATATTCATGCAGATTCCCTTTGACATAACCTACTGTGTCACAGTTAATCCAATAAAGATAAAATATAGCTCAGCAAAACACCAGTCGATTCCAGCATTCAGGTAATTATTAAAGACTATTTCACACTGGTTCCTTCAATCAATGCATTTTCCCTAGGATGTGATAGTGTTCCTCTTTGAAGCTTTCAGTCCTCCCAGTGGATTCAGGGGAACATTCAGGCACTTTTTTAGTCTCTGGGTCTCTGAGGCAGTTCAAAGAGCACAACAAGTCATCACAGGTTTATCCTCAAAGGCTGACACTGTCTGTTTGATGTATGGTGACTTAAAAAGTCATCTCTAGCAAAGCATGTATTTGTTACGAGTCTATTGAATCAGCCATTTATCAGCTAATCTGTATGCACCCAGCACACCTGCTAACAGATCCAAGGATAAAACAACTGTCTCCTCCTGGACCTATAATCGATTTGATTTCCCTCTCTAATTTCATACTGCTTTGGTGTCCTGTTATTGAAGCAACTTTTTACCTTATTAAATGAGCATGTGTGCAGCATTCTGGTGGTTGGGAGTTTATGTGCAAGAGCAGATAGTGAGTAAGATTTTGCAATGATGCAGTTCCAGCAGGACTTGCCTTCTGCTTGATCCTCAGTAGTCTGCAGCCCCTGGCTGCCAGGTTACATGGGACCCATGTAAAGTGCTGTATATTTTCTTTTTTTTTTTTTTAATTTTAGTTGTAGAGCTGTCAAGGCTAAGACAGTAATACCTCAATATGGGTTATTTTACAATGAAGAGTCACAGTGGTGTTTCACTTTTTTTCTTGGTCAACAGTTGGCAATGGCTGTCTTTTGTCACTTGATGAGGATGCACAAATAATTTTTGTATATTCCATATTTTACTAGGGGCTGTGGGCTTGACAAAGGGGAGTGGCATTGCAACTGTCCACCAAAATTTGGAAGAAATGAACCAGCAGTATTTACAATGTGGTACATGTATTCACAGGAAGGTTCCTAGGTAATTGTAGATAGACCTGAGAACAACACTCAGGACTTATCCTGTCACACAAAACCAAACATGCTAAAAAAAAAAATTCTGCATAAGGATGAACTTGATATCTACCCTGATAAGTGCCTATTTTTCTTTTGCTGTGGTATTGGGAACTCTGTCCTCCACTAGCATTCTAACATTCCTTACAGGCATGGGAAAGATGAACATCTGTGGATCCTGTTGGCCTGTTACAGACCAGTAGTCTAATTCTTTGTGAAATTATGCTGTGTATTAGCTCTTTCTGTGATCATAAGAACTTGGCAATTGTTCCCTTGTCATTTTTTTCTGCAATCCTTCTTTTAGAAAAAGTATATTTGAAGTCAATGGTACTCACCTGGCATTATGTTACGTACTAAAATTTAATTTCCCTTTACTCTTCCCCCAAAACATAACAAGCAGCACAGAGTGGATACGAAGAACAGCAAGTCTGTGACAATGGAGTGTTACCTCCTGATATGTATACAGTTCAATGGTCTTTGGAAATGTTATCTTCATGGTTGCCACAAGCAAACTTGCTTTTGCAGTCATCCAGAGATTGAGGAGGATATAAAGTAGTGTATACGTCTCCTGGTGGTGCCAGTGGGAGATTTTTGATACTTTAAAACCTCTGGTCTACTTTGGACTTTCATTGTAGATATGCTTAACCACTCTTACCGTGTTACAAAACTGAGTATTGGACTGACTTTGTTGTAGAACAGGCCTCTCAATTACACCTATTTCCGCAGTAAAAGAATGAAATTCTTTTAAATCTAATTTAAAAGAAATGAGATTTCTATTCTGCAAAATAAATTAGATTATGAATGACATTAGAAAGCATGGGAGCATGTGTAGAGGGTAAACATTACCCTTTTTCCTTGCCTGCTTTTAACATCACGTGGTTCCTTCCTCACAATTTTTTTCATATGAACTAAAATCCTGTGCCCCCAAAGATATTAGTCTTGCCAAATCTATTACAGCTTCTATTTTTAATTCATCTGATGATCTAATAATTTTCCCTACATAAGTGCCTAAGATGACTATTCTGAAGTATGCTATGTACACAAAGCATACACACATACTTCAGAGCATGCTATGTACATGAATTATGCTATGTATGCGAAGTGGGAAAAATCTATTTGCTAGTGAATGGTTCCAGCGTCAAAGAATGTAGGGGATCATGAAGAAAATAACTGAACAGTTAATGTCAATAGACTTTGTACCACGTTTCATAGAGCATACAAAACTGATGCATTAGAGAAAAAAAATGTAGATTAAACATTTTTATGTTTGTTTTATATATATATATATATATATATTTTGTTAACCACTTTCCACTTGAGTATTCCAGAAATGTCAGGTACAAAGATACAGCTGCACAGTGTGCACAGTAGTATTCAGGAGGTTCTGGATTTTGAAACCAGCAATTCTACACAACTTGGGCTGCTAGAATGATTTTTTGTAATGCTTTGGGAAATATAAGCTTTGCTACTAAGGAGGACTAAATAACCAACATCATTGCAAGCACACATGACATTATGCTATTTACTATGCTTTTCTATGAGAACTGCCTTGACTAATAGACAAGGAACTAAAGAAAACGAACATTCTGAACTAACACTCTGGAGCTAAAGAACATGGAGTTGTGTGTTTGTAATATCTCATGTATTCTGTGGAGCAGCAGGGCAAAGATTTGTAAGGTACACTTATATAGACAGTGACCTTTAGGGCTTTGGAGTACTTGGTCAAAAGCATGCTTTATACTTCAAAATTTTCATTCTCCTACTTAGTCTTTTTCAGGAAATATAAAAAAGAAAAAAATATTAATTGCCAAAAAGTGTTTCCTCCGTCTCTCTCTCCTGCCACCTTCACATTTATGCTCATCTGGGAGACAAGCAATTGCAAAATTCATTACCTACTGATCCCTCTCTTGAGTATGATCCACAGTATTGCTCTGGACAGCTGTCTATTTATGGAGTCCAAACATCATCAAGAGATTTGTTTGTCAGTCTAGAAGGTGTACCTTAGAAAGCTGGGCATGAATAGTGAGGTAAAGTGAATGTGCAGTAAAGCATTACAAAACTGGGACTTAAGTAAGCAGTGTAGCCTACAGATATGCTCATTTAACAAGCTGTGTGTCAGGGACTGGATCTTTGAATGCATAGGAGGAACTGTATAAAGACAAAGAAAAAAAAAGAGAAAAAAAAAAAAAAGACAAGTGTCAAAATCCTGTATTTCTGTTTTCTCTTCCTATAGCTCTGGTACAGCAAACTACGAACCACGTAAAACAAATGGATGAACCACATAAGATGGGGAGCAGTCTGCATATGTTTGTGCATGTATCATTTAAGCCCCAGCTACCCAGCCAGCCAATCTCTGAATCCCTCTCCTCAACAGCACAGTGAGAAAGTAAGATGGAAAAGCTCCTTGGTCAAGGTAAATACAAGGAGACCTCTTACCAATTACAGTCATAGGCAAAACAGATTTGACTTGGGGAAAAGGAATTTAGTTTATTGCCAATTAAAACAGAGGTGGATCTTGAGAAACAAAGGAATAAAACCAACACCTCCCCTCCTCCCCCCATTTCCTCCCAGGCAGAACTTCCCTCCATTCCTGTCTGCAGGGCTGTTTCTCACACTTCTTCCTCTCAGTCATCTCTGCTGAGCAGTGTTTTGCTCTTTTCAAAATACATTTTCAGAGGGTCTCTTCCGAAGACCACAGCTGTGCCTGGCGGTGTGCCTGTTGTGGAGCTGGCTGGAACTGGCTGGAACCGTCTGTGCCCAGCAGGGGCAGCCGTAGCCCCTCCTCACACAGGCCGCCCCTGCAGCACCCTGCTGCCTCTACCTCGACGCCTACCTCCAATACAACAGTTTAGAAGTTTTGTGTGTTATCTCTACATCCTTCAAATCAGCTGAAAAGGAGCGTAGAAATCTGTATTATATCCTGCTGTCCCAAGATGAGAAAGCGTGTCAATTTCTTGCACAGAGTCATTTTTAAATACTAAAACCACAGCCATTATGCTGAGTCGTTCTCATGTTGGAGCAAAGGAGAGGCAGGTAAGAGGACTGTAGAGACAGGCAGACCTGTTGTCAAATAGCTATGCTGAGACGTTAACTGCTGCTCTGCAGAAGAATGAATAAAACGGAGAAGAGAAACCTGATTCCTTCCCTTTTCGTTGTTATGAGACACTTCTACTAAAAATTGCTGCAGGTCCACAGGTGGCATTTTTGGGTGATCTTTCTCTTTCAGTACTTTTCTGAAGCTTCCTGAGAGAATCTAGTTTTGTCTAGGCACAAGCTATGATCAGCCCCAGACTTTTTAGAACAAAGCCACTCAACTTCAAAACTTTCTCATTTGCTGCAGAAGAGAGCATGTAAAGGCCCCCTCCTCCCCTGGCTATCCCTTCCCCTAAAGAAGCCAAACACATATCAAATCTTTATTCAGAAGGAACATAAGACTGAAAGGGTGCAATTTATGAGCTGTTCAGTCAATGTTGGCCCTCATTTTGGAAAGACAATTAAAACCTACCTAGTAATCAAATTGTTCACTTTAAAAATCCACATTAAGATTACATATAATCGACTTTTTATCCCCCCCCCTTTTTTTTTCTAGAATCAAAAATGTTATACTCAAGTCTAGTCGTAGCAGTATTTCTTGTCCTGATACCCAAACTTGTCAGGTGCTTAGTAGCTCTACCAAAACTGGATTTGGAGATGCAAATGCAAATGATAAGCTGCAATTTGGACAAAATGTTATGTCAGAAACAAAACTTTACATTCATACTTAGTAACTTTTATGCTTTGTAGCAGCCTGTATGCCAAGTGAAAAATAAATGAGTTGAAAATCCATATTATCTTTATTTACTAGCCTGAGCTGTTTTAACGTTAAACGACTCCTGCGTATTGCTTCTGCCCATATATTTAGACATTGGCTTTGTCTCTGATCCTTCACTCTGATATAGATGTCATTCAAAGAATCTCATATACCGTTCTTGTATCATTTAAGCCTACCTTGTGAATTAACTTTTGAGTCAAATCATGTCTTCATTGTAGTTTACTGTTCTATGTATCATTAACAGAGAGAAAAAGTGTTTTCATACATCCTAACTAGGTCTTAAACATCTTCTACCTAACAAAGTATATTTCTGAACATCTAGTTTATGTTACTTTTATTTCTTCATGTACCCCTAAGTTTATATAACTTGTAGAATTAAATGTAAGGTAAAATGGCAGAAAATTTTTTCAAGTCTTTCCTCCTTCCTACTAAAGTAAAGATAAAAGTACATATGCTAACTTTACAGAGCTTTTTAGCAGCTCCTGAAGTTTCTACAAAAGCTTGTTGCTGACCAGGAAACTAGGCCATAGAATTGTTCTTCAGTAAAGATGATCTTTTGATGTGTCTCAGCAGCAGCCTTTCTTTAACAGGAGTCCTGCGGTTTGAACTCTTCACAAATTGAGCTTCATGCCACAGATATTTCTTTTATTTTAATGAAATCCTTCCATCTGACTTTTTTTTTTTTTTTTTGGATTGATGCATCCTGTTCATACCATGAGGTTATTCTGTGTTGGGTTTATTTAATTATTGAAATGTATTTTCAGACAGACTCTCCTAAAGTTCAGACCTGTGTTTACAGAGACTTATGCCGAGTTAACGTCTGTGATATATTATATATTGCCAGAGGGAGGACAGTAAACATTATCATGAGCAGGCAACAAACGGTGACAAATAGACATAAAATTCAGTTCAAATGGATCTTTTGTGGTCATCAGGGGCATTTTGAGAACCTCATTTCTCAAGAAGCCATGTTTTCTAATCCTTTTAATGCTGAGAAAATAAACACCTTTTTATTCTTGTGACTGTTCAGAATGACTATTTTAGCAAATACAGAGTGCAATATGCATAACTCATTTGATCAGATACCCCTTAGTATGTATATGAATTGTGAATCGATGAAAGAAACTGTCACCTACTATGTTATATTGATATTAATAGGATAAAAAGGCAAAGTTGGAAGCATCTGGGATAAATTGCATGATAGAATGCCTTTGCTTTTAAGAATAATACATGCGTACCACACACACAAACACAAATTATTTTTAAATACATCTTTTGGCTTCATGCAAATCTGGTTTTGATGGCTCCTATTTAATGTAGACCCTGTTCATATCATTCAACCTGGGCAAAAATATATCAATGCTTGGTTTATCTTGTCTGCCTTCACATCTCTGAATACCTAAGACTTTATTAATTAATTAATTAAATATTATTCATTTTGTTCATTCAAGGAAAAATGGCTTTTGCTGTCTGCTGTTCTGAGTCTGGGAATGTAAGACTTGACATAAGAAGGACATGGGTCTATTAGAGCCAGTCCAGAGTAGAGGCATGAGGAGGCTGGAGTACATCTCCAGTGAAGAGGGGCTGGGAGAACTAGGGATGTTAAGCCTGGAGAAGGCTCTGGAGAGATGTTATAGAGGCCTTCCAGGGAGGCTTACAAGAAAGCTGGAAAGGAAGTCTTTATCAGGGAGTGGAGTGATAAGACAATGGGTAATGGCTTTAAACTAAAGGAAGGTAGATTTAGATTAGATACAAGGAAGAAATCCTTTACTGTGAGGAGGGTGAGATACTGGAACAGGTTTCTCAGAGAAGT
>NC_089912.1:43649087-43691587 GCF_040182565.1 Anser cygnoides
TCCCTTCCTTCCCCTTCACCTTCCTTCCCCCTTCCCTTCCCTTCCCTTCCTTCCTTCCTTCCCTTCCCCTTCCCTTCCCTTCCCTTCTCCTTTCCCTTTCCTTTCCCTTTCCTTTCCCTTTCCCTTTCCCTTTCCCTTTTCCCTTTCCTTTCCCTTTCCCTTTCCCTTTCCCTTTCCCTTTCCCCGCTCCCTTTCCCTTTCCCGCTCCCTTCCCCTTCCCTTCCCCTTCCCCTTCCCCTTCCCCTTCCCCCTTCCCCTTCCCCTTCCCCTTCCCCTTCCCCTTCCCCTTCCTTCCCCTTCCCCTTCCCCTTCCCCTTCCCCCTTCCCCTTCCCCTTCCTTCCCCTTCCCCTTCCCCTTCCCCTTCCCCTTCCCTTCCCCTTCCCCTTCCCTTTCCACAAAGATGATACGGGGCCTGGAGCATCTTCCCTATGAGGAGAGGCTGAAAGATCTGGGTCTGTTCTGCCTGGAGAATAGAAGACTGAGAGGGGATCTTATCAATGTGTATAAATACCTGAGGTGTGGGAGACGGAAGGATTTGGCCAACCTCTTTTCAGTGGTTTATGGGGACAGGACAAGGGGCAATGGCCACAAAACAGATCACAGGAAGTTCCGCACCAGCTTGCGAAAGATCTTCACGGTGAGGGTGATGGAGTACTGGAACAGGCTGCCCAGAGAGGTTGTGGAGTCTCCTTCTCTGGAGATATTCAAGGCCCATCTTGACGCCTACCTGGGCAACCTGCTCTAGGGAACCTGCTTTGGCAGGGGGTTGGATCCAATGATCTCTTGATGCCCCTTGCAACCCCTACAATCTGTGATTCTGTGATTCCGTGTGGTTTCAATATTGTAAGGTATCTGCACACTAAAAAAAAAAAAAAAAATCTAACTATATACATAAGGTAAGTTAGCATTGAAAATTCCCTCAGTTACATGTAAGTGACTGTCTTTCATAAACTTCACACACAGCTCTGGCTAGTATTCTTCCAAACACTGGGGATTTAGGAGACTCAGGGGTAGGCTGAATATTTTTAATTGCCATCCTTTCTATGAATGGTCAGGTGCCCCACTGCTGAATTATATCATTTCAGGAATTACCAGTCCTTCAAAAGTAGTACTTGTGGGAATGATGTCACAGCACAGCAATAAAACAAGGCTGATTTGCTGATGCTGTAATATCAGGCCTAGAATTATCACCCTCTGGAGGCAGTATATACTGTACCTATATCCATTCATCTCTCCTTTGTGAGAAAAAAGAAAAAAAGTGAAAGTCAAGTAATGAATGAAAAGCTGATTGAGAGCCCAATTTTCAAATATGGACATCTAAGGATAATGTACATATCTTGGAATCAGGTGCTCAAAGAGGCAATTAGATACATAAAATGCCAGTTATGCACAGTTAAAGTGACAATTTGTGCATCCAAATGTGCAATATTCTGAATCCTAGAGGCAGAATACTCTTTTTACAAGAGAGCATGCCAAGATGAGAAACATTCTCTTCTTTATTCTGAGACAAAGTGCCTGTGTGACTTGGAGAGCATTATTTATAGAAAATTGTACACTTAGAACACAAGCCAAGTAAACGGCTGGGAGTGCTGGAGCAATGGATTTCCCTTGTCTTCTTACATCTTTCACATTTTCCATGTTTTACTGCCATACCAAAGATATCCTTGCTGAAGACTCAATGTTACTTTGTTTGTTTTTTAAATAATATACACAGAACATAATATTTGTAGGTATGTTAGCTGTAAGCCCCATAGCATTTTGAATGGGGAGTGTTTAATTTTATTTTATTTTTTATTTTTGAAGTGAAAGGAGTACTTCTATTATTATTATTATTATTGTTGTTGTTGTTGTTTTGTTGTTTTTGTTGTTGTTGTTGTTGTTAGTTATTACTACTTTAATCACAGAAAAACAACTGCAAGGGTGGCACATTTTTGGTCAGCCTTGACAGACTGATTGTCAATACAGGTGACACGTTGTTATAGGCACTTTGCTCCTTAATATCAGATCAGACAGCTGTGAATGTTATTTGAGTGGCTATGGGGTATAAATGTCTGTATATTTGCATCTTAGAACCTAATTCCAAAATGGTCTATGTCACCAAGCCATTCCTGATGTTTGTTCAAATGAGCATGAGTTGCTCTGGGTCTGATTGCAAACCAGTTTAGATAATCTTTGAGGGAATGCAGGGAAATCTTTTGTTAGGCTATTCCCAGCCACTTTTGTAGGTATATGGACAAAGCAGATGGACAGTAGGCATATCTTTGCTGCTGGAATGAAACTCTGGATTTTAGTAGGTGCAAAATCACGAGCAAAGAAAGGTCTAGGCGTTAGGTTTTAAAGCCATCATTGCCATATTAGGAGGTGAGGGGGTCACACTGTCTACGAGGAGTTTGGGCTGCAGTAGGTCTTATAGTTAAAATCACCGAGGGAAGAGTTGAGGATCCTAGTGTTACTTTGCATTGAAGTGTCCATCCTTCATTACATGACCCAGGAGTATATTCTGTTGCATGGGTGGGATTGGATCATCTGAAAATTGTAGAATTACATAGTTCTGTCTTTGATCGCAGTCCCTTCCAACTTCTGAAAATCTCACCCAAACAGCTTGTTACTTTTAGTGTTGTGTATATCATAATATTTTGGCACTGTTGTTAGCATTGTGAAAGACTTGCTTTACACCAGTTGTCACCAACACTGTTGCATATGCAGCAGTGCTGGGCTGGATGCACCAGTGGTACATCTGTGTTAGAGTGCAAAGCATTGGATGATTTCTGTAGGTGGGTGTGAAGTGGGAGGTATAGCATAAACAGATGACAGGATTTTGTATCTGTGAGAGAAGAACTAAAGGTAGTCTGAGGAGAAACCTAGAAATGTTATGGGATGCCAGGCAATAATGCTTAAACAGGAGCAGAGGAAGAAGGATGTCCAGTGGGAGGCTGGGGTTGTGTCAGCGATCGGCTGGCTGTGGGTACGTGGGCTAAGCACAGAGGCTAGGATAGCTGTGTAAGGAGGTAGGTCATGTGGCTATTAGAAGAGGAAACTCTTTACTGCAGTGTATAGGATGTGTGGTATTGTTTACTCTGTATACATGTCAAAGCTGGCAAGTACATAAGTGTTGTACCTTATGCCTGCTGCAAATGCTTACTTTATTTTTGCTTACTTTATTTTTTTTTTTAATTTTAAAAAATATTTTTAAAACTTTCTCGCTTTATTTCTCTTTGCTACAAGAGACACTTTTCATGTCATGCTTGCTAGAGGTGATAACACCTTCTAAGACTTAGATGTTGGGACATTGGTTTTAGCAAAGCATGCCTATTTTCTTCATAATAATTGGGAGAAAATATGTGGGAGGTTCACCACAAATTTCTAAGTGAAGAAAGTTAGAAATATTACTAGGTTATGCTGACTATATGAAGTACCTTGGGGGAAAATCAGGGTTCTGGTGGCAACATAACTCTGACTTAAAGTGGAATTCAATTTACTGCACAGAACTAAACAGACTTTATTTTTATGTGGGATGTGACTTCTGTATATCCTTCAGGCTAACAGAAAAACAGTAAATTTTCTAATAACCACCTTGTTTGCTGAACAGCAGTTTATTTTATAGGGCTAATAATAGACATATTATTAGTAGTATTATATTGCTTTTATATTGTTATTATCATACTATTAAAAATATTATCTAGTTACTTAGGAAAATGTAACTGCAAATTTAGCTTTAGATGCCAGGAGGTAAAAAGTATGGTCTGACCTGGAAACAGCATGTACCATAAACCTAAGACATCCGTGTCTGCATGGAGTTATCTGGAATTATTGTTTCACTTAGAAGTCCTTTGATAGCAGCTGCCATCCTAAATACCTTTTTATTGGTTCACTTTCATTTCCTGACCAAGTTGGACAAGAACTTCAAATCCAAAGGTGAAAAACTACAGGTAAAATCTGAAACCAATGTTATCTGAAGGAGCAGGGAAAACAAGAGGGGAAGTAACAACCTTGGGAAAGGAATAGCTTGGAACTTTTCCAAATTTTCAAGGGTTGCTTACATCCTTGGGCAAATTCTTTGCATTGATCAGCATTCTCAACACAAAACCTCTGTGATTTTGCTACTCAGTCTTTAGGAGAGCTGTGGGTTACTTTTAAAATGCATCAGTAGCTGTGTCAAAAGTGACTAACGATCATCAGTTGGCCTTATTCAGGAAACTAGCTCATATGTAGGATGGCAGTTATGATGAAAAGTACATTGAAATTATAGTCATGATAATGTTGCATGCTGAGAACATAGCAGAACCTAGCAATTTTGGATACCAATAGATAAAATAGTACTTGGGCTAAATGATATACTTGGAATTAAGCATATAAATTCATTTGGGTGGGAGGGAAGATTTTTGGCATATGGATATCTGTCCTGGTTCCAGTTAGGACAGAGTTAATGTTCCCTCATAGTAGCTGGTAGGGTGCTATGTTTTGGATTAGGATGAGAAGAGCGCTGATAACATGCTGATGTTTTAATTGTTGCAGAGCAGTGTTTACACCAGGCCAAGGACTTTTCGGCTTCTCGCTCTGTCCTGCCAGCGAGCAGGCTGGGGGTGCAGCAGGAGCTGGGAGGGGACAGACCCAGGACAGCTGACCCAAACTGGCCAAAGGGGTATTCCATACCATCTGACGTCATGCTAAACAATATATAGGGGTGGCTGGCCGGGGTGGGGGGGCCGGCTGCTCGGGAATAGGCTGGGCATCGGTCAGCGGGTGGTGAGCAATTGCATTGTGCATCACTTGTTTTCTTACACATTATTATTGTTAATACTATTACCATTATCACTATTATTATTATTATTGTTATTATTATTTTCCTGTCTTAATAAACTGTCTTTATCTCAACTCACAGGCTTCACTTTCCCGTTTCTCTCCCCCCATCCCAGAGAGGGAGGGGGGAGGGTGAGCGAACGGCTGTGTGGTGTTTAGCTGCCAGCCGGGTTAAACCACAACAGGCTACCAGCTGCTTTGAAAATAAGGGTTGAAGGGGAAAGAAGGAGAAGAAAAAGATATTGGTCTGTCAGAGGCTGAAAATAATATGGGGGGAAGGTCAACAACTAGCTGATTCTGCATCTTAATGGCAAAGTCATAAAAATCTTCTTGTTCACTTGAAGGGATGGCAAGCACATAAGTATGTGCTATTAACAGAGGAGAACTAACTTGCACTGTGTACTGTAGCTCTTTAGTAAGGTTAGCAAACTACATTAACCATTCACTCATCTGTAGCTCATAATTAATCACTCCTTGAAAATTACACTGTATAATAAATGAGGACAGACATGATTCATTAAAACTTCTAATTAATTCTATTTAATACTATTTCATAGTTCATTGGTAAGTGCTGAGAGAAGGAGTATGTTATAGGATATTTGATGCATTACTGCCAAAGAAGTAAATAAGGCAAATATAATCTAGAATGTCACGTGAATATTTGTAAATGAAAATACCAATTGTTTTATCTCAGGAGTTCCTAGTAGTGCTATATCTATACTTTGTTATCAGACAAGTGTGAGCACTCCCTCCTCAAATTTTCTAGAAACATAAGAATAGTATTTTTACTCCTAGTAGGACTGAGCTGTTTATTGCAACATAAAAATGGGAATATAATGTTTTAAACTAAATGTTAAGTTTTGAGTGATTAATGCATACTAATGAACACAGTCTATTAAGTGCTTTAAAATTAGGGATAGTGAAGGAGATGAACTGGGAAGCACATCAGTCTGAATTTATGTTATTTATTTTATTTTATTATTTATTTTATTTTATTTTATTTTATTTTATTTTATTTTATTTTATTTTATTTTATTTTATTTTATTTTATTTTATTTTATTTTATTTTATTTATTTTTGGTAGGAAGTCAAAAGCCTCAGTCTGTTTATATACTTATTTTTCACTTATTTCAATAAGGTCAATAATGGTGACTGCTGCATGAATGTGGAACAAAGGTTATCACCTATCCTAAAGATTTTTCCAACTAAGTCAGTGTTTCTCACAGAGAATTAACTCTAAAAAGATAAATTTTATAGAGCTTAATAAAGCTCATCTGAAGCCAGAATTCTATTGCTTCTAGTGGACTGGGCATAATGTACATCCTCAGATCTTTCTGAAAAAAATCATTTCTTATTAACTTCACCTCGGAATCATGCTTTTATGTTAAGACTTGTCAATATTAAATATTTATAGTATTTTCCTTTAAAAAAACAGTATTGTTTTACTAGGTTAAAGAAAGGAGAATAAAAAAAAAATAAATAATCCTATTTTAGGATTTAAGAAAATAGAAGTAATGTGATAGAGTGATGCCAGACACAGGTAGGATTGGAAGATGAGTGGCTGGAGAGTAGCCCTGCCAAAAGTTATCTGGGGGTCTTGGTCAACAGTAGGCTCAACACAAGCCTATTGTGCCCTGGCAGCCAAGAGGACAAAGCTCATTTTAAGATGCATTAAACACAGTATAGCCAGCTGATCAAAAGAGGTGATTCTCCCACTATATTTAGAGTTGGTACAACCTCACCTTTATTATTGTGTGCAGTTCTGGCTCCATAAAGTAAAAAAGGTATTGAGATACTTGACAATGTACAGAGGAGGGCAACAAGCAGGTAAGAGGGCTAGAAGGCACGTCCTGTGAGAGAAGCTGAGGACACTGGGCTTATTTGCTTTGGAGAAAAGGAGGCCAAGGTGACCTCATTGTCTGTATAGCTTCCTGAGGAGGGAACTGAACTGAACTTCCAACTGACATACCATCTTTTTTCTTTTCCTTTCCCTTGCCCTTTTCCATGATTATAGCTCCATATACTGCAAAATAGTATTAATCAAAAACAAATGAATAAGTGAAACAAAAACTCAAAGACATTATGTTCCCAAATATTCTTGTATAATTTTGTGTTAATTTTTATAATCATACACTTCTAGAATTATGATGTAGCTGCTTAATTTCTCTTTCTCCTATGTACAATACACTCAGTAATCTCAGTTCATGTCTTAATAGTGAGATTTCCATTCAAACTGCTTCTACTGCTTTAACTGCCATTAATCTGGAGTTGTGCCAACACCATCGTATGGCAAAACAAACAAACAAACAAACAAACAAAAACAGTTCAACAAGAGCAGAAAACTCAACCTGGTCCTCATTTAGTCCACCAGAATCTTGTGTCTAAATATTCTGTGGAAATAAGCTTTGCAACTGCTCATATTTTCTCATATTTTCTCTTTTCTCCTTAGTATCTTAGGATCAGTACATTGCAAGACACATTGACACACTGCAAGAGAACTTAACAATATCATTCTGGCAGAATGCCCCCTGTTTGTTTGTTTCATTAGGCTCATATGCTCTAAACTTCTCAGAATTGTAAAAACAAAAAAAAATCAGTAAGGTCTTCCTCTACATTTGCTGTGGCATTTTCAAGGGACATGGTACTCTGGTACCTTTTCACAAAAATGGGCCCTTGTGATCTGTGCTGACCTCCAAAGATACAGAGGCAGTATCATCTTGTCTATGTGAATTCCAATTGGACTGTCTCTGTCTGTAGTTTATTGAACCATAGAAACATTAAGGTTGGAAAAGACCTCCAAGATCACCTGGTCAAACCGCACCTCCCCCCTCCCCCCCGCCCCCCAATATTGCCCATGAAACCATGTCCTAAAGTCCCACATGCAACCTTTCCTTACTGCAAGGGACGATGACACCACCACCACCCTAGACAACCTCTTCCAATGCCTAGCTACTCTTCCTGAGAATAAATTTCTCCTAGTTTCCAACTTGTACCTCTCCTGATGAGGTACAGGTTATCCTGTAACTTGTCCTTCAAAAGCACAGGATACATGTACTGGAAGTAAACAAAGATGACAGCAGGTTTCCGGCAGATTTTCTGAGCAAATGTAAAAATGTAGATACCAGTTTAAAAAAAACATAAATAAAGTTTGAAAGTTGCTACATGAAATGTTTCCATGTCAGCTTACTTGACAGTGCCTTATCTAACCTTGGTTGTTCCTGAAGCAAAATCTCTCTCACTTTACCATTAGAACAAAGATGATCTTTACTTTTTACGAAAAGCTTCTTGGTTAAACTTCTCCTTGTCATCATTTTGCATCCTTTGTCTTTGGAGATATATTTCCACTCTAAGTTTTTATCAATTTTAGTAGATTATTATTAAATTTGAAACACCAAAACTAGTGATTGCAGAATGTCAGAATACTTATTTTCCTACTTATGTTTTTGTTTTACAATTGCTATAGAGTTTTATTTCTGTAGCAAAACTTCTTGACATGGCATCTTGCTTTTTAAAGATGTTTTCAAATTAATAGAGTACCACAAATGTAGAATAGGATTAATAGCAGAAGGTTAAGAATTGCGGGGGGAAGGTGTGTGGCGGGGTGGAGTTTGAACAAGACAGCTGTTTAGCAAAATAACAACCAAACAATATCAACAACAAAACAATCAACCAGAGAGTAAATTTCACTACATTACAGTATTTTTCTTCATACTTTTTTGATAATGATAATAATAAAGCCACCTATTCCCCTGCTCCCGGCTTCTAGTTTTGCATTTTATTAGGCCCCATCTTAAATTGATCAAATGCCACTAAGTACCAAAATTTTCTACTGTTTCAGCAAAGAGATAAGACAGGCTGGC
Organism: Anser cygnoides; assembly: GCF_040182565.1. NCBI lineage: Eukaryota > Metazoa > Chordata > Aves > Anseriformes > Anatidae > Anser > Anser cygnoides. The sequence goes on from NC_089912.1 coordinate 43,657,749, forward strand.
AAGGGTTCAAGAGCATGCTTACAGTAATTAATTGTTAAATGCCTGCTAGATACTTTGACTCTAGACCACTGAAAAATGATCAGGAAAATAACAGAGAAAATTTTAGAAATGAATTCTGTAAGGTGAAAACACTTATAATTACAATGATTTATTGTTAAGGAGTAATTTATATGACATATTTATGACATAGTTTGCATTATCGGTTAGTCACCAGAAATATGATTTATTGTTATTATTATTATGTTGTTGTAGTAGTAGTAGTAGTTGTTGTTGTTGTTGTAGAAACCTCACGTACAACAGGGGTATAGCCCTGAAAGTCTGAAATCTCCTTTGGGGACTCTGTTACCTGATATACCTGCAAAAACTGAAGGGGCCAAACCACCACTGTCAGTAATTATATGAGCCATGGCAGCTCAGCATTGTTTATACAGTTGTCTTTATGTTTTTACAAATTCAACTTTATTTCATAAAGTGGCATTAGGATGAAACTAAGGCACACAAGACTGTAAATCCATAGTACTCCTGGTTATGAATTATTTTTCACTCCATTTGATTGAGTAAAATTTAGAGTAGAAAAACAGCAAAAGGGAAAAAGTTTGATTTTAATTTACTGAGTATCTTGCAAATTGTACTAAATGGTGTAATTTGCATTTGACTGAAAGTACCTCACTTCATCTAAGTATACCTGGCTGCTCGTAGCCTAATACAAATTTAGTTTAGCAGGTACCATGTAGATAAAAATGCTGAGACAGCAAAACAAAAAAACACCTGTTCTGAAAAAAAAAGTTGAATTCACTTACATTGACTTTAGGGTTCACTATAAAACAGGGAAAGATATTTGTTCTGGAAGACTTTTTTCTAGATATGTCTCCCTTGCAGTAACAGACTGTTTAAATGTATTATTGCAAAAGGAGACCTGATATATAAACAATGAAACCCCTGAACTATACAATTAATGAAAAGAAGGATGCATTAATGAAACATATTTTGCTTTTGCATAACATGAAAATAAACCACCAAAAGAAAAATAAGCCACAAGTTTTTGTTGATTTCATATGTTTATTAATTTAAAGTGAGGAACTGGAAAGTGTATTATTTGTGGATTCTGGTAAATTCAAATAGTATATGCATTCCTTTTTTGAGCAATGAAGTTAGATGTAACTTTTAATAGTAATATGTTTATGACTGTAATATTTTAGGGTATTCAAAGTGATAAAGGTATATGCTCTGTTCCTTTGCCTCTTAAAAAACAAAAATATATTTTCCACCTTAGAGGGTAGACATAGCCCTGCAGTTGTGTTAACAGTTTAGTCTTGTATAACTCACTGCTGTAAACAAAAGAGGTGATTCCATTCTGCTCACCTTCTCCAGATGCTCATTCCTGTCTTGAGTGCAGAGACACAGTGAATTAGATGAAGGAACTGCTTCAGATTAAAATTAACTTTAGGTAAAAAAAGGCTTTATTATCAGCCAGATCATCTGTCTGATGTGGTCCATTGTACAGCTTCCACACTGTTACTGCAGGTACAAGAGAGAAGTGGAAAAGAAGGGTCTTTTAGAAGTGGGTGCATATTATTCCTACAGCTTTCAGTGAGACTAGTTCTATATGAAGTTTAAATATAGACCACAGATGAAGGCTGAGTTCCTCACAGGGTTTTGTTCTCTAGCTGTCAGTGATTCAGCTTTCTGGTAATTTGACTTTGAGAATTAGGTTCTCGAAAACTTTGGATGGATCTCTTGCAAAGTCAGCATGGGGTGAATTAGACTCTGACGGGATATATAAATTGCAAGGCTCACATCTTTCTAATCTACCACACAGACAATGCCTTAAAAAATTGTAGAACATTCAGAAATATATATATATTTTTTTCACCATTGAACATTATCAGTTTCAAGTTCAGCCACCCACATTCTTTACAGGTAGAGTTATAATGAGCACTAGAGACCTTCCAGAGTGGAAGTTAAATCTTCATGTTGAAAAATGTTTACACTAAGTGCCTTAGCAGAAACTTGAGGATGTTTAATAATAACTATTCCATGTAGACACTTCTTGTTTTTCTCTGTCTGATGCCTTACAATCTGCTTACTTCACTTCCTGTGGTACTGCTTGTGGCCCCTTAGGAAATAATAAATAGGAAAGAGAATGGCATAATGCAGTGTTATCTTCTGGGAGAAAAAAAAAAAAAACAACACTCCCTCAAATGCACCTTTTGTGAGAAAAAACCCTCCAGAATAGTATTTAAGCACTGTGAACTTCATTGAAATATGTCTTGCAATAGTTGGTGGTATACAATTATTTTATCATATATTTTATATATATTTTATCAGGATTCTGGAATGGGTAAAAATGTTGTTTTCAAAGAGTTCCCTTGCAGGTAGTACACTTGTCCAGATGAGGACCACACTGCTTGGCTGCTCGTGCACTGCAGAAAACCTCAACAATTTGTCCCTCTGCATTGAATCTCGGTGACTGGATTTAAGTTGCTCACAGAAATCTGACAAATAAAGTATGAGTTTTTTGTCCTGACATTGACACATAATCTGTCTGTAAAGCTGACTGAGTTTCAAAATACATAATACCTTGAAAACACAACTCTCCTCTGGGAAATGTAAAATCTCAGAAATGGATTTCGCTTTTGTAGAATAGTAGTTGGCTTTGGGTCACTTTTTTGAAGAAGACAACCACACACCTGGAGATACTGTTGCAAGAAAGGGCCCAGCCAAGGATATCCACAAAACTCTTAAGAGGAGGTGGTACAAGGTGTTGAAATCTCCTCAGGTTTATTCATTGGGTTTGCATTTGAGAAAAACAAGTGAGTAGGCACTAATGATATTCCAGGCATCTACAAATAAATAAATAAAGCAGAGGGCACCACAAATATAAATGAGCTCATTCACAACAGGTGTCTTAGTGAGGTAGTGACCAAGAATTTCAACAGGCTACTTCCCAAAGAAACAAGTAACGAAATCAGTCTGTACAGAAATGAGATATCATAAGCAGTCTGTTGAGGGAGCCAAACCTGTTTTAGAAGAAATAAGGACAGTTCAAACCGAGTATGAGAATAGAGAGACCTTGGACCATAAACTCCCTATTATAGATGACTGCTGCTAAGTTAAAGCCATATCAGTTTTACTCAGTACCACTTAAACTTCTCAAGAAATCATTCATATTTTTTTTTTCTTGGTTTAGTCTTCCTTTTTGTTCCATTGATCTTATGTTAATTAGATCAGAGTGCTGCATTCTGCCCTTTGTTTACATTAGGAGGAACAGACGTCTCATTGAATGTTCAGGTCCCTAGAAAATATGTAGAAACAAATAAACAAACCAAACCAAGCCAAACCCAAAACAAACAAGCAAGCCAAAAAAAAAAAAAAAAAAAGCAAAGAAAACAAACAAACAAACAAAAAACAGACAAAAAAAACCAGCCAACCAAACAAAAACCACCCTTAGACATTTATTTAAACAATTAGGAATAAAGTTCCTAGTGTAGGGAAAATATTAGAATTTTGTCATTTAGGAATTCCAGTACATTAAACTGAGATTGGTCCAAAATTTTGATCAATTTGCCTTGAAAATGAAGAAAGAATAGTGTGAATGGAAGTCCCCTGCATATGATATTAGAGATTAGCCTTCTTAAGTTATTTCATGGTAAAGAAATGTACAATTGCCTTTGGTCAAAAGATGCTGTAGCCTATTCTATGCTTTATCTGATAACTACAGAAACAGAATCATTTATCCATTAAATATGCAGCTGATTGCCTAACAATGCTAAGAAAGACAGTGAAAAAGAGAGATTTCCCTGCCTGCACAAGTTATTTTTGAAGCTAATGTTGATGATATCAATGATTTTCTGTGGGATGGCCTCACCGGTTAGCCACCTAATTAAGCAAAATGACTTCTCTGATAAATTTAATCCTGTTAATGAGGACCAGATGCTAGCAAAAATCACTAGGGATTATAGTGAGTAATGATTACTTAAAAATCTTATTAGCTGTTTCATATTAGGCTTTGTGGCTACAGTCTGCAGAGAACTGTGTGTTGCTCTTCCTTGCTTACAGTTCAGCAGCTGCGTCAGAGACTTGCCAAGTTTACCTGCTTTGCCAATGGTTTATGTGGGAGATGCAAGCTTGGATAGTTTGCAGATTAATCCTGAGCACAGATTCACAGAAACAGAGAATAGTTAAGGTTGGAAGAGATCTCTGGAGGTCATGTGGTGCAACACCCCAGCTTAAGCAGGATCACCGGAAACAGGTTGTGAAGAAGCAATCCACAGATTCACCTGCCACTTCTGCTTGTGGAAAAACTGCTTTGCTTGAAGGGTAGTCTGCTGCTCAGTTGCTGCCCTGGACTCTCCTGGAAGGTTTGGCATGAAGCTGAGGCATGCAGGTCAACAACAAAGGGCCTCATTCCACTGCTGTGGCTTTTTCAAAACAGAGAGTGTGTCAGCCAAAGAGAAATGCCAGCCCCAGGGATAGGGCTGTCAGCATGGCTGTGTCTATGGCAGCTGAGCTGTGTGTAGGCCTTGAGGACCTGCAACCAGCCTGAGGGTCAAAGGTAGACCAGAAGAAGTAGACTTCTGGTAGACCAAAAGTAGACCAGAAAAGTAAGGCTGAAGCTTTGGAGATGTTTGCTTTGTCTTTTGTGGCAAAGCTAAAACAATATTACCCAAAGGATTGTTCTGCCTTTGTCAATATCAAGTAATTATTGTTCTGTTCTTTAAGTATTAGGGATCTGGGAGTGATCTCATCTTTGGAAGGAGGAGATATATATATCTATATACTTCATTTATTATACATTCCTAACAGAGTTAAAGCAATTTTTATTTTTAGAGGAAAATCATATACTGTGGTCCTCTTTGCAAGCATTACTGTGTTCTTCTAAATTCTGGAGCAAGGAAACTGCAGATTACTATGCTCTGAATTTGGTATTCACTTCATTTAACCACCATCCAAGGTCGTTAAATTTAGGGACAGTTGTGAAGTTATACATACTGTTATTAGATATCAATATTTTTAAGAGTAATTTAAATCAATTGAAGGTTAACTTTGCTTACTTTAAAGTAATATTATTTAAATGAAAGCAGATTTATAAATTGGTCCTTAAGTAGTGTACATATTTTGAGATACATCAAAGTATCATTTACTTTGAAGAATTTGATGGATGAAATACTCTTACATGTGCAGGTCTTGTAAATCTCTCAAGGATCCTTTAAGTCTTTCATGTTTTTCAGATTGGGATTTCAGATTAACGTGCTCAGGGTTGGTCCAAGTTCTTTAACTCATGCTTAGCACAGTGTGGTCTGAAGTCCTGTGGTCCCATGGCTCTGCTCCTCATTCCAGAACATTGCAAAAAAAATTCCCAAGTCTCTTTGAAACATACACAGGTATCTGAAGAAATGTGGATGTTGTAAATTTTACTTGATGTATTAATAATTATATGTGCTTCCTCTCTTTGGACTTTATATTTCCTTGATGTTAACTTCTGCAGACATCATGGTAGGATCCTAGCCAAGAAAGCTACTGCAAAGAGTAACATTAAAATTAGCAGTGCCCCTGCTGTGTGCCAAAACAGCCATCCTTTTGTCAGCCTTCGTGAGTTTGGAAATTGTAAGAAATACAAGAACTCCAAAGACCTAATGTTGCAGTTGTGTTAGCAACCTCTGATTTCTAATTGTGGGATCTTGTAACGAACGTGGTAAGAGCTGAAAACATGCAAATTAGCCGTTTCAATCATGAAGTATGAAAACCAATAGGTCTGAAATGATCGATGAATATCTGAGTTTACTAAGTCATTACATGTCATCCTTTGTTTCCTTTCTACAAATCTCTTCAAGGTATTTTAGATTTCAAAATTGTATAAAAGCAGCAGTGAGAGAGGGAAAGGCATTTTCAGTGCACATTTCAAGGACAGAGATGGGCCAGCACAGCATTTGAGCACCAAAAATTTAATTCAACCTGAGTTAGCTACCCACTCACTAGAAGTCCCCAAATGGCAAGTAACTCAGCTGTCTCATGAAAGTATCTTACAGTGTATCAGCAACTCCTTCAGTTAAGTAAGGCTGGCTGTAAATCTGATGGGCTAATGAAACATCGTGATATGAATGAAAATTGCTCATCTAATTGTTTTAGTACATCCAAGATCCTCCAAAACAAAAAACAACAACAAAAAAGAAGCTGTAGCAAGGTTGCTGAGATTCAGAAGAATGGAAGATACTTTTTGCTGTAAAAGAGGTAACATGTCCATTATAATATTTATAGAGTATAAATACCGGTCTTCTCGTGTCATCCATAACTTGAAGTGCCAGAGGACTGACTAATTTCTTCTGTAACACTAGGCACCTAACTTAGTATTTTCCTTTAATGTCTTGTGTGACTAGTGCGTCAATGATGCTGGTAATAGGGTTAACATAAGTTGCATTTCGAAAAGTGTTAGGTGTTTCAGATAAGAATAGATTTCACAATTTTAAAGTTTTGGCTGCCAAACAAATATTGTTTATCTCAAAAAAACTATACTCCCTCCCGTCCCCTTCTCTTCCGTTTCCTTCCCCTTTTAAGGTACAAAAGATAGGTAAAGAAATGGTCACTTAATATGCCTGAAAAATAAATGTCTCTGGTGAAATATCAAAACATTCTACATTTTCCTTCTTCTGTATTGATGGGAGATATCTATTAAAATATTACAATCATTGCGATATATGCATGTATAGTACTCTGGTGTATTCTGGGTAGAAACTCAGTCCCACTTGGAGTACATATATGTGACTCAGATAGTCACACAGAAGGTCAGGCCCACTGGTTCTGGTTATTCATATAATTTGTATAGCATTTGTCGGCTGCTATGGCTTGGATAGAGTGATCCATCTTGTAAAACTGATAGGTCCTGTCAGTACTGGGCACGGGTTTTCTCAGGGTCTTTTCTCACAGGTCTTCAGGCTTGAGGATAAAAGGAAATAGTTTAAGCAATAATAAACATGTATGTGAGTTCCTACTAATTACTTATTAGCTTGAGCAATTTGGGAGGAAAGGTGCAGAGCCAGATTGCACATAAATTGCTGGAGTTAGTAAGAATTATCTAATACTGCTATGAGAGTTTCACTAAGCATATTAATATATTTTATGAAATGGAATTATATTTCTATTTTTCCACACCTTCTCCACATACTGGATGGTAGAGATGCTGTCTTTGCTGGGAATGTGCCTGTGCTTTGGCTGTGGGATGATTTGGGCCTGCATCCTGGATCATTCAAGTGCTGTGACAGAAAGCATTGCTATAGCACCGAGATCATAAATCAATAGCTTTAATTTTTTTATCTCTGTTCTATGCATATCCCACTCTTTTGAGTCTGTTCAGTAAGGCTTTGGTATGCCCCAATATGTCAGCTGAGATACCTCTTGTCACGCATATGCATACTCTAATTGCTACAAGGTTGTACTATACCAGACAGCAAGCCATCTTCTCATGGCTTCATCACTCATTCTCCCCTCACAAACACTAATAAGTTGAATATACAGAAGTAGTAGAGGATGATATTCCTACTTGATGGAAAAATTGGATGATATTCCTACTGGATGGAAAGATTGGTACTGTGGCCTATTAGGTCAGTCCCAGGTGAAAATTTGTTGGGGATTAACTCCCAGAATGAGCAATAGAATAAAAGTTGCGTGTATATTCCTCCTTCTACTTCTTAGAATAAGAGGATGACTTGAAGGAGAGGGCATGGGCTGATGGGATAGTAGGGAAATAATGTATAAATAGTGGTGGATCCACAAATATTTGTATTTGTATATAACAAATTTTGTTTGTGTATAATATATATATATATATTTCTTATATATATATATATTTAAGAAATATAACAAATATTCAGAAAGATCTGAATTCTGAGCTATATGAAAAACCAGAGGCCTCACTGTTGAGGCTTTCTCTGAAGTTTTTCAGCGAAATAGATATAGATCCCCTGTCTTCTTCTCTCAACCAAAACGATATACTTCTGGGGATAACGTCAATTCGGCTTCCTGGGGGCTTTCTGACTCCTTTCCTCATCTGTCACATCTGGATCTGCAATATTATGACTTTCTATGTAGGCTCCTGAGCATGTTCTGAAAACAGAGAATATTCCTTTTGGGTTGAACATCAAAAATTAAAGCATATAAAATCAACATTACTATAAAAATATTGGACTTTCTGTCTGAGTTTAGTACACATTTACTGGCAAGCTACCCATCTTGTTTAAATTGAAAATTAACAGGGTAATGGGTCTTTTGCATCATTGTCAAACTCTTCTTTTACAGGTTACTAATGTTTTAATGTTTTGTGTTGGTATAAAACAGACCATCCAGAAACAATTTGGTAAGAATGTGTCACCTACACTTTATGTACATGGGTATCTTTTCTAACATTTTCTTTTTGCCTCATCAGAATGCCTTTTATGCTCATATAAACTAAACTTTTGAACCCATGATGCATAAATGGATTTAAATTGGAAAAAATCAAGATTGACATTCTTTGTTTCAAATAGCGTTCTCTATTTAGAGATGAAAGTGGATGCATTCATAGAAAAATATATATTCTCTCTCCCTCTCTCTTTCCCCCACCCTCCTCCCTTCCCACTCTGCATGTTACCAATGCTCCGGGGAGAGTGAGATGAATGAATCAGGTCACAGAAGACAGTTTTCACAGCTTCTCTCTCTGAACAAATAAGTATAACAGTGGAAATACTCTTGATTGCGTTCCATTTATTTCTGCAGATATTAGTTTCTCCTATTGCTTGTTGTAAAGTTTAAAACAATATCAATTTTTAAGGACTTGAAAGTGGTTTTCTATTTAAAATCAAACAAGACAAGCGTCATTTTCTTTCCAGTACTACGTTTTTGCTTCTTCAAGTGTGCAGAATATATAGACACCCACCAAAAATAAAAACGAATAGAAGGTGGGGGGCGGGGGGGGAGTGGAAGAGAAAAGATAAGTGATGGAAATGAGTAATTGCTTGGCAGCAAGTCTGCAGGGAGAGAGCTGACACTGTACAGCACATATTTCATGAATAATGAGAGGAGTCTCAGTGCTGTGCAATCACTGCCTATTGGGTCAGAAATTTCACATTAGTGGACTCATCAGAGCAGATCGGTGTCATAAAGACACTCTTTCCTGAGGTAAACATACCTTTTTCTTCACTGAACCGTCATCTCTTAGTTTGGATAGTGAGTACAGAGTAAAACCTTATGAGATCTATTAGAGGGATATCTGGAATTGGGAGCACTTCAGCTATGATTTTACTAGTTTGTTTATTTATACAAGAAGGAAATTACATAAACAGACATATATATATAGGTATGTGTAAAGCTCACACATGTAACTTCACTTACTCTAGTCTGCACATATGTGGTTAATGATGGTTTAAGTACAGCATTTTGTCAAAAGACAGGAACATCTGGCTTTTCCAAATCCATCTTGTCTGTGCTTCCTTCATGCATTCTTTACTTCTTCTGTTTGCCTCTCTATTCAAAGCAAAGTAAGAGCTCTGTTTTATCTTTACGTTCATTTTTAGGTTGTAAACAATTTAAATATATCTCATATGAGGGTCATTTGTTTTTGTGGGTGTTGGAAATAACTGGGAAGGACTACAAGAACCAAAAAGTCGGTTTTGCCACTGTTGGCATGAGAGTGTTCTCTGCAGTACTTTCTGTCTGATTCATTCTTCACCTGACATTCTTCACCTCTTCCCAACACTTTGTGTTCTCACTTCGACTGTTTGCAATGTATTTACAGAAATCCATAAACCAAAATTGTTGAGGATGTTAAAGGGAGGTTCAAGGCAACATAAAAATTATAAGTTGGGTGTCCAAGCATTGCAAACAGTTTGATTAAAATGTTACCTTTACTCTTCACTAGGAAGATATCTTTACTTAAAAATGAGAGCTGAGGCAAGTAACTCAGTAAAGTAAAGAGTCTCCTTTTCTTAGCTACCAACATTAGGAGAGTTTCTTTATGAACAAACACAATTAGGTGATTTAAAGAATCTTGTGGTACAGTCTCTATCTCTGCTTTACTGTCAAAGTGAACTTGAACTTGGGGAGAAGAAAATACTCAGTCCACCTGTCAGTCTCTTTTTGGCAGATCTGGCTCTACTGAACTGAGGTGACTAGATAAATTCATTCCACTTGCATTCATTGACAAAGTCTGTTCAAATACTGAGAAAACCTGCAGGAGATATAGCTTCTGGGTGATTCTCTTCAGAAATGAACTTACAATAAATTGTAAGCAAGGATGAAAGAAGATCAGATGCAGCCAAACAGTATGCAATATAGATATATGAAAAAAGAAAGTGTCTTTTTAAACACTTGGTGACTTATAACAAAGAAGTGACCTCTTCTCCTTGAAGAAAAGTTACAGAGAGAAAACAATATAATTCTGCAGGGAAACCTGGTAATCGGAATCACCTTCTTCCTGTTTGTCATTACCCCACAGTATGAAACATGTTCCCAAACTAATGAAAATAATTGATAGAAGGAGATGTTTATGAGAACTTGGGCAGTTTCTGGTGCAATGCCTCAATTATATTTGAATTTTGTCTTGAAAAATACTTCAGGTTATCAGCAATAGTGAAACATTGGAATGACTTGCAGATAGAGGTTCAATATGGACTAGTATTCTTTGGAAATCTTACATTTGAACTCCTAGCTTTCTACAACAAAAGTAGTAATGTCTTAATGAAAACAGGAAATCTAACTAACAAAATTCCAGGTGTAAGAGAAAAAAAGGCATGAAAAAGTGAAGCCTAACCTCTAAAATTTCTACATGTGTTTGTTTATTAGGAAGATAATGTTGTGGAGGGTCATCCTTCTCTTTCTCATTTCAGTTTGCATTCTGTGCAGAAGAGAACTACCTTCTGTTTCTCAAAATAGAAATGAATGGGCTTAAAGAGTGCTAACCTATAGTATAACATAACTCGCAAAGAAGTTCAGGAGGGTATCGGCTTGTTGAGAGTTTACTGTAGGGAGCAAGAACAAGCATTAGGGCATATGTTTTCCAGGAGTAATATGAGCTGTAAGGCTGTGGAAAAATAATTAAAAAAAAGTCTACAGAGAAGGAATGAAAATGAAATATACCCCTCTGTAGGGAAAGGGCCAACAGCAGCGTCTACATTGGAGGCCTGTTTCTGAAAAGTAGGTCTTGCCCCTAGTGTCTCTGAGACTTAGGCTTGTTGATGAGCACAATCTGATGCATGTGTATTTATTGAGCTGAGCAATATGATTTTATAAGTGGGCTTAGCAAGGCCTTGATTGAAGCTAGCAATCAGTTTCCTTCTGCTTGCTTTCTCTCTGTAACACAGCACGGTCTGAAATCCCTACCTTCTGATGGAAAAGTCTGAATTATTCATCAGCCAGCTAATGGCAGGTGATGAGATCTTTTCACGCTACAGCCCTGTCAGTAGGTGTTTATTGCTCTGTTTCACCAGCAGCTCTGCAATTACTGTGGGGCCAGAAGAACCCCCCACACAGGCTTGACATGTATCAGTAGAGATAGCTCTTTAAAGACTCCCTTTTGCCTGGGAGGTCATCTGAAGGTTATTATGAACAAATTATTTCTTCATTTCCGCTGACTGAGTAGATAGCCTTAATGATCTGTCACCTAGCAATAGGCTGCCTGTTCAAACATAAAGAATGGCATGCTGATGGCTTATAACTAGAATCAGTTCATTTTAGCTATTCTCTTGTCAAGCATGTTTCCAAGATACATATAGTATTTACATATTCATGAGCCTTTGCAGACATTGATGCCATGAGGGGGCCTGTCTGATAATGTGATACAAGTTTGTACTGTGTCCTGAGGCACTTAAAGTCTATTAAGTAAATCGAATCTGTTCAGTTCTGTTCTTCCTAGGTGGTGTTCTTGGCCTAAAGGATGGGGGCTGTAATCAACATTTGTGTACAGTACCTTAGTTCTTTCTCGTCCACCTACCTCTTTTCCTTGTTGAAAGTTAATTCTGTTTTATGGAAAGGCTTTAAGCTGAGCCAAATTACCTCTCAGAAAGCCGGAGTATCGCTTTCTTATGCTACTGCTGTTCTGAGATGCAGATGTGATTGACTGGAGGCACGGAAGGTGACCTGCCTGGGCAAAAGTGCCTTTAAAAAAATTAAAAAAAATCAACGCTACTTAGATATTGATCTATGACCCTACTTCTGGTGTGTATAGATGGGTTAAATAAGAATTAGAAGTTACAGTAACAGTGGGGTGTAGGATGTAAGGTGGGGAAACAGAAAAAAGAACAAGAAAATAGATCTTCCCCACCGAAGCACAGAAAAGGAGAATGGGTTTCTCTTCTTAATCTGAACCTTCACTGTCATGAGCATGTTTCTGCTACCATGCTATCATTTTCAAGAGAGATGAAGTTAAAACATGCCAGCTAACAGAAATGAAATCATAAATAAAAGTAAAAACTGGAATGTGGCTTGGGCTATTTTCTGAGTTTAAAAGAGCTGGATAGAAATATATCATCTGCCAAAGATGGCATTTGCTTTTTCATTTGGAAGTATGGCTATTTCTTATTCCCTCCTTTGTTTAAGAAAGGAGAGTGGAGGTACCCCAGAATGCAGGAAAGATTTCAAAAGAAGGAAAATCTAAGAAATTATAAATGTCCTCACTTCTTCCAACCATGTGGTCACGGGGGGACTGCTCTCAGGGTTCAGGGGAAGACTGAATAGAAATTGACATTTCATTGAAACTGATGCACATTCTGTTTGTAAATATCAGTGTTAATTCTGTAAAATATTTGGTCGGCAGCACAGAGCAATTATCCTTCTGTAAGGATGAGATCACAGCCTAATATGTGGTGTCAATAGCAAAACAAAAACCAAACTGTTGGTGTTTGAGGTCGCAGGCCCCATAGATGGGGTTACAAGGGGAGAAGAAAGTGTGTTGAGAAGCCATATAGAAACTACCACTGAAGAAGAGAATATTCCTTACCTTGCCTGCCCACCAAACAATAATAAAACCTTACATAAAAGCACTCATATTCACTAAGAAAATTTCACATTTACATATGAAAGAGGTTTTTACATGGACAGGTTGATGTTTTGTCTGCCTTTGAAATGACAATTTTACATGCTAAATTGAAAGTAACATGCGTCATTTTGGGACTTGTACATTGTGGCCAATCACAATAAGGCAAAGACTCTTTCCAAAGGAAAAAAAAAAAAATCTTTTCACAGTATCACAGTATCACAGATTTCTAGGTTGGAAGAGACCTCAAGATCATCGAGTCCAACCTCCGACCTAACACTAAGTACTCCACTAAACCATATCGCTAAGGGCTACATCTAAACGTCTTTTAAAGACCTCCAGGGAAGGTGACTCCACCACCTCCCTGGGCAGCCCGTTCCAATGCTTAATAACCCTTTCGGTAAAGAAGTACTTCCTAACATCCAACCTAAAACTCCGCTGTCGCAACTTTCGCCCATTCCCCCTCGTCCTGTCACCAGGCACGTGGGAGAACAGACCAACCCCCACCTCTCTACAGCCTCCTTTAAGGTAACTGTAGAGAGCGATAAGGTCGCCCCTGAGCCTCCTCTTCTCCAGGCTGAACAAGCCCAGCTCCCTCAGCCGCTCCTCGTAAGACTTGTAATATATATTTTAAATATATATTTTAAATAAATAATAAATAAATAATATTTAAATATATATTTTAAATATATTTAATATATATGTAATATATATGTAATATATGTAATATATATTTTAAATATATTTTAGATATATATATTTTTTTTTCAGTTAAAGACCAGAGCTTTTTTAGTATTAAAAAAATGATCAAAAATCTCAAACTGAGAATGTTTCTGTAAGTTCCAAATGAAAACAAAAAATGTAAAATGAAAATGAAAACAAAAAATGTCCCAGTGCTTTTTGAGAATCTTTTTTTTTTTTCTTTTTCTTCAGTTACTCTTAATTAGAACTTGTCTTTCACAAAAATATATGGCAAGGCTGACATTTTTCATTTTATTTTTTTCTCAAGAAATTATAAGAGAATATTTAAATTACTTCTGTCAGAAATCTCATTTTTTCAGATGAAAACAAGGCCACAAACCATAAAGGAGGTACTATGTAGAAATGCATCAAATTGAAAGATGACTCTATGATACCATCCTGATAAAATTGACACAGTTTTGCAACTGGAAAGTGTGTAAATGATGTCAGTTAAATGCTTATTTACACCTGCAGAATTAAAGTGAAGGCTGGAACAAGGGACATCTTAGTTTATGGAGATAAATACAAAAAAAAAGATACCTTAAATAGGTGGCTGAGCTCATCTTTTGATGAGCCCAACAACTTGTTTTCTAATACATCAGTTGGTGTATCTCAAAAGAACATAAAAAAGTAATGCACTAAATCTTGTTATTTATGATAGTGTCAGATAGTGATAATTAATACAGATTTTAATTTACTGTACAAATTCAGAGGCATAACTTGGAGTAACTGGTCTCAATGTGATTAATTTAGGCTTTTGCCCAGTCACACATTTTTACATTTAGTTAACCTGCATCATAAATGTATTTTATTCAGAGCACCACTCTTTCTCATGTGTTTATTCAAACGCAAACAAAGTTCTGGGCTTTCAGTAATCCCTGTTTTGTTTGTGATTAAAAAACAAAAACAAAAACAAAACCAAAAACTTCTTACCTGTTGTGAAGCAATTTGAATCAATTTTCCTATGAAGTACAGCTGCTTTAATAAAAGGATTCACATAAAATAGTGCTCTCTGTTTAGATGGTATCAGGGGGTTGTATGTAGTTACTTTAAGTTTTGCTGGGTACATATTGTTGGATGCAGAGGAAAAATAATTTATTTTCAAAGTCATCTTTCAACTCTGAATATGGTGCAGGCCATATTCATTACAGGCCCAATTCCTTACACTTCAACTTCCGTGGAAAAGGTGATGCACTTTCACCCCCTGTTGAAGTGAGGATTTGTGCAAAGCTTTCCACGGATATCTTGAACTTAAACAGCAGCCTTAGCAGAATGTGGTCTTAGTCACATCCTCTATAGTTAGAGGATGATGTCAAGGAGACTGCTGTAAAGGTACAAAGTATAGAAAGAGGATATTTAAAAAAAAATAATTATTTCTGATCAGAAGAGTAGAAGTCAAACAAACAGTGAAAGTCTTCAGTGATGTGACTCATTCACTATTTAATGTGACTAAGAAAAAATGGTTTGATTTTTTAAAATTCTCTGTTTTTAATCTTATAAACTACTTTGTGTCTTTTATTTTATTGGATTAAACACAGGTTAAATACAGATTTGATGTATCTGTCCTGAATATATCAGGCCTTTTCAATAAAGCTTTGATCTATTTTGAAGTCTTTGAAACCTGACTTGGATGAAATGTCAATGTATTTGTTGCATAATGCCCTGAGAAGCATGAAAGCTTCTATTACAATCTTCAAGAGTTTATTAGAGAAATGACTCCTGACAAGAGCTACACATTTTAGAAGAATTGTTAATTTTGAAATTAGCTCTGGCAGTCCTGTTTAAAGAAGTTTATTGTGGGAAAGTGCTTTCAAAATCATCTGAAATGAAGCCTGCAGTGGAGATATGGCAGAAAGGCTGATGGTGGAATATGTTAGTTCTACCTGCTTTAATCTATTTGTTACCAGGAGGGAACTTAAACTGTATGCAGATTAATGAAGCATTTGAGTCAGATATATACTGATGAACATGCGCCTGCTTCTCTACCCTTAGTTGCTACGGAACCAGAGAGATGTGAAATTGCTGAAGAACATACACCATGCTCAGAGCTCCTCTGATAGATAATTAGAAAATAAAATGGAACATTTAGGAAACTAGGTCCCAGCTTTCTGATCACATGCAATGCATGAAAGGCAGTCTTTTTGGATGTGTACTTTACTAATGTGTGTGATAGTGGTACATTAAGTAAACTGTTGAGTATGACAAAATGTAAGGAGTGAAAGCTACTCTCCTCCACACAATCTGACTAATCTGGTGTTGTGCAGGGAAATTTTCAGGTATTTGTCACCTCCCAGTCTGCAATCAGGACATAACCCAGGGCTTTCAACCTGCCTATTTCCAATTACAGAAACAGGAATGGTATGCACACCAAAGCTACTTCACACTAGTGTATATGGTCCTAAGAGATATATCCTGACTGAATATTCAGAACGAGTGTCCTTTAAAGTCAACTCTCAAATCCATCAGGTTTTCTTCACTCTGCCTCTCCCTCCACAGCATGTAGGAGATGCAGAACAGTCTCGCAGCTGTGCCACCCATGAGAGGATCAGCTGGAGGCTGTCATGGTAGTAGAGTAGTTTACCAACTCAGACTCTAGGTAGTGAGTCACTAACAGAGACTCATTAAGCAAAGAATAATGTTTGAAAAGAAAAGGGAGAACTTGCCAAGCATTGCTCAAATTCAGGGTATAGTGAAAAGAAGATATATGTTTTACTACACATGTAGTTTCTAAAGACTAAGTCATGCATCTCATTATGGTAAGGTTTGAAGTTGCAGACCATAAAGAAATGATGTCTGTCTTAGTTACTGTTTCTGTCAGGTGCGATGCATTCTTTTTTTCCTTTTGACTGGTGTGAAAATGTAATGGGTGCTGAACGTCAGGATATCCCAGAGTCTTACTCATTGGGTAATCTAGTGAGTCTGCATTTGTTCTGCTTTTCTGGTGTATTGTGATTTTACTGAAAATTGCCTCATTACTGGAAAACTGAGAAATCTTTAAAAAGGAGACTTGCTCTTTGTCCTTTGAAAGTTGTAGGCAGGTTTTTCTACCTTATTTTGCATTCAGTGATGTTTTGCAAATAATTGTATTTTACCATGATTGCTGTTTCATTGTTACGGGGTTAAATCACGTTAAATCATCATTTATTTATTTATTTATTTATTTTATTTGCAGTTTAATTTGTTAAATCCTGTTATGACATCTTTTTAATGCCTTCTGCTTCTGATAGAAAAAAAAAAAAAAAAGGAATAGAAAGAGTAACAGAGAAAGTATGGCCAACATTTTCTTTCTACAGCTGATTATACACTAGAGACAATATCTTGCGGACCAGGTGGAACTGTTAGTGTGGGCTGAAGCACAGCTTGCAAGTCAAATGGGACACTGGACAGCAGAGTCTGCTATTATGAAGACTGCAAGCAGCAGATGGAATTCCTAGAAAAACCTTCTGTCTCTTTGGAGAATCTGTGTCTTGAAAATCAAGGTTCTTTTTCAGTTCAGCTGTGTCTACAAGGCTCTGCACTGATCTAGTCTGGGTACTGGGAGCAGAAGGAGTTCTATGTCACTGCTTCTCCATCACTGCTGCTTAGTCAACTAAAAGATATAAAAAATAAAATCTAAGAAAGATAAGAGAAAACTTTTCTTATTTTATTTATTTATTTATTTATTTTTACCTTGTAACTAGTCCCTAGTCCTTAATATGTTCTGTGAGCTAGGTAGCCAGCAGAATTTAATTTCACACCACAGATGCACCAAAAACTAGTGACACTAAGGCAGGAAAAGGAACTTGATGGTGGAAAGTGTATGGAAACAGGGGATCTCACATCTGTTTTTAACAGTTTCCTGAGGTGAAGATTTTGGCGGTAAAAATGTGAAGAATGGCCAGAATGAGAGAAAACCAAGGTTTCTCCTGCTTCCCAAACTGCAGAGAAAGGCGAAAGACCAGAAAATTGAATTTCAGGGAAAAAAAAATTCTCTAGTATGCCTCTGTATGCCTCCTTCCTCTCAGTGGGAGAAGACAGGAAATAAAATCTAATATAAACATATATATGGGTATATAGGAGAAGAGTGTTTGTATAGAGAGACTAACCTTAGCAGTAAGTGATAATTCTAAATGTTATTTGCACAGCCATAAGATTGTACACTATTGCTAATTCTCAGCTACTTGCTAAACTTGAAGCTAAAAATTTACAGAAGAAAATTTTGAAGTGCTACTCAATTGACAACTTGTGAATGGCAGATGAGAACAGTTAATGAGACTGAGAAATGGGTGCTGTCTGCAGGTAATATTCTTGGCAGGGAAACTGAGAAAAAAATCTCTGCAAAACAAAACCTGGGTCCTCAACCGAATAATGAAGTTGTGTGCAGCCTTGCTAGGCAGCTGAACTCCACCATGACCACTCTTTTACTCCTCATCCTCAGCAGAGCAGGGGAAGAAGAAAAGGAAAGAAACAACTCATAGGTTGAGACAAGGATAATTTAATTAAAGGAGAAATAATTATTAAGGGAAAATTATTATTAACTAAATAATTTAACTAAACGGGAAAGGGAAAGGGAAAAGGGGGAAAATAAAACGAAACAAACAAACAAATAAACTAAAAGAAAAAACAAGCAAAGGCCATGTGGAAGTGCAGAGGAAAGAAATTACTGTCTGCTTTCCACCAATGAGCAATGCTTGACCATGTCCTTGAAGCAGGGCCTCAATATGTGTAGCCATTGTTCAGGAAGACAGACATTTTCACAACAAGAGTCTACCCTTCCCCTCTCCTTCCTTTTTCCACATTTTATTGCTGAGTGTAACATCATATGACATGGAATATCCTTTTGGTTGGTTTAGGTCAGCTGCCCTGGTGATGTTTCTTCCTCACCTCTTGCGCACCCTCAGCTTGCTGGTTCTGGGGGGGTTAGAGGGAGTCCTGATGCATTGCCAGTATTGTGCAGCAATAGACACAACACTGGTGTGATACCAGTGTGGTTCTAGCTACAGGTGCAGAGCACAGCACTGTATGGGCTGCTGCAGGGAAAGTTAACTCCATCTCAGCCAGACCCAGTACAGTGCGTGAAAAAGGTTAGTGTTCAGCATAGGTGCATTTAAAGTGTTATTACTAATTGAAAAGTTTGTTCCTGCCTCGTCATTCTCAGCAATCTGTTGTGTGACACCCACCTCCCTGCACTGGACAGTTACAAGCATTACCTGTGATAATCATCTGGGAAAACTACCTGTCTGAAGAAGGAAACACTCTTTCCTTTTATATCATCTTTACCCTGAAAGTATCAAAGGGTACAGAACTTTGGGACTAATGGGAGATAGGATCAATATATAATAGGGAGATAGGGCCAGCTTATTTCATGTAGCTGCAATGTCTTACCTGTAGATAGTGCTACAGGTTTAGGTAAACCATTTTAACTGTACAAAAAATAAGAGCTTTTTTTTTTTTTTTTTTTTCCTGCTGTGTTTATCACCCTTAGGGAGACACAAGGTTTTAGAAATCCAAGATCAAGAAAGCTGAGGCCTGAAACTTGAATGGTTTTAAAATAAGTTATAATAAGACTAGTCCAAGCTATAACAAGAAATGTAAAGATATCTGTCAGCCCCTTGTCATGATGATGAGTATATCTCTACATTTACAGCTTGATGACAAAAAAAAAAAAAAAAGTTTGATGTACATGGTCCACTGTTTTGTTTATCTCTGCCAAGAAAAACTATAATAGTAGGGGTATAAGATATATTCTTTTTCTTGTCAAATAAAGGTATACAAATCTTTTTGCCAGGGGTTTAATTTTCTGTTTGTGGGACAACTGGGGGATCAGGCCCAGTCAGCATGGGTTCATGAAAGGCAAGTCCTGCCTGACCAACCTCATGTCCTTATATGACAGGGTGACCCAGCTGGCGGATGAGGGAAAGCCTGGTGATGTAGTCTACCTAGACTTCATCAAGGCCTTTGACATGGTCTCCCACAGTATTCTCCTGGAGAAACTGGCAACCCATGGCTTGGACAGGTACACTCTGCTGGGTTAAAAACTGGCTGGACGACTAGGCCCAGAGAATGGTGGTGAATGGAGTGAAATCCAGCTTGTGTCCAGTCACCTGTGGTGTTCCTTAGGGGTCAGTGTTGGGGCCCATCCTTTTTAACATCTTTATTGATGATTTGGGTGAGGAAATTGAGTGCACTCTCAGTACGTTTGCAGATGACACCAAGCTGGGGGGAAGTGTTGATGTGCTAGAGGGTAGCAAGACCCTGCAGAGGGACCTGGACAGGATGGGTCAATTGGCGGAGGCCAATGGGATGAGGTTCAACATGGCTAAGTGCCAGCTCCTGCACTTTGGCCCCAACAACCCTATGCAACACTACAGGCTCGGTGCAGAATGACTAGAAAACTATGCAAAGGAAAATGATCTGGGGGAGCTGATTAATGCTGACCTGAACAGCAGTGTGCCCAGCTGGCCAAGGAGGCCAACAGCATCCTGGCTTGGATCAGGAACAGTGTAGCCAGCAGGACCAGGGAGGTGATCATCCCCTTGTACTCTGCTCTGGTGAGGCTGCACCTCGAGTACTGTGTTGAGCTTTGGGCCCCTCAATACAAGGACATCAAGGCCCTGGAGCATGTCCAGAGAAGGGCTACAAAGCTGGTGAAGAGCCTGGAACACAAGTCCAGTGAGGAGTGGCTGAGGGAACTGGGGGTGTTTAGTCTGGAGAAGAGGAGGCTCAGGGGAGACCTTATCACTCTCTACAACTACCTGAAAGGAAGGTGTGGGGAGCTGGGGTTCGGCCTCTTCTCACGGATAACTAGTGATAGGACTAGAGGGAATGGCCTCAAGTTGTGCCAGGGGAGATTCAGGTTGGAAATTAGGATAAATTTCTTCTCAGAAAGAGTAGTCAGGCATTGGAACGGGTTGCCCAGAAAAGTGGTAGAGTCACCATTCCTGGGGGTTTTTAAAGAAAGGTTGGATGTAATGCTTAGGGGCATGGTTTAGTGGGTGACATTGGTATTAGAGTGATGGTTGGACCAGATGATCCTGAAGCTCTTTTCTAACCTTAATGATTCTATGATTCTATGTTTCTTTAGTTTGTTTTGACCTCCATTTTTCTCAGATATGTCAAGCCTCTAATTTTTTTTTAAATGCTTTTTTTTCCAGTGCTTTTTTTTCTCAATGCTGAGTTTAAGCTCAGTACACAGTGTACCTGGTCTTTTTGCTTTCTAATCCCTGAACATTTTTCGTGCTTTTAAAATGTAATTTCTATAACAATTTCTGTTACCATGTTGGTCCTTTTAAAAGTCCTATTCAGAACTGAAAGAGCACCACTGAAGAGGCCTTGTTCCTCCAGATTTTCACCTTTAACAGCTCTGGAATTTGCAGCCTTGATTTTACCAAGCCAGAGTATTTTTAAAAAAGCTAATAAGTACATTTTGTAAACCTGACTTAGATTCTGGTAACTGAGAAACACAACAGTGATGTTCCAAGGATCTAGTCTATGTTTATCATGCTTCTTTTGGGAATGGTATCAAATGACTTACACATAGCAGTCAAGAGACACTGCCCTTCCCTAAGAGATTTTTGAAGGAAAACATTTTCTCACATGGATGAATTACACCCAAAATTTATTTTTTGTCCGTGTGGATAACATTCAGCTTTTATGTGTATCAGGAAGGAGATAGCAGCTTTTGACCCTAGTTGTACAGGAGTGACTCTTCTTGGAGAAGTCCATGGAGAACTTTATTCTGTGATTACTGTTAAGCGCATAAAGGTATTTCAGGGCAAGGGTATTTCCATCTAAGAGTGCTGTAGTGCGTCCAGACCTTTATACTCCTTTGTGCTATTTGCATTTATTGGAGTGATACTACCTACTGTTTTTCATTGAAGGGGTCAAGCAAGTCTTTGGACTCTGAGCACCACACAACTTTATGTTTTGGAATCAGTAGAGTAGGTTGAGTTTTCAAAAATGCTGATAGTGTCCTATAGCTACCTGTCTCTTCTGAGTCTTGTTCTGGGCTGAGGAGCTTCTATTACTTTAACTGCATTATTTCTAAGACTTTCTGTCAAATTTCTGACATTGTTTTTTCCAGGCAATTTGCAGTCTGATTCTTTTTGAGGGTTTTGGTTAACTGTCCTGAAAGAGAAGACTGACTTTTAAATTTATATCTCACTGTAGTTTTGTCATTCTCCTTCCTTGGTTATCCATGTTTCTTTTTGTTTCACCTTTAAAGAACAATACAGCTAGTATCTTTCCCTATAATTATCTTATACAAAATAAATAATCCAATTTATGTGATAGAATTTCATAGCCTACACACTCAAACTTATGAACCAGTTTAAATAAAGGGCAGCTGTCTGGTAGATTTTCCTTTAGCTAGTATATATTTCTTGTAGAAACAGAAGGAAATATGATTTAAATTTTGGGGTGTTCTATCCTATTTCCAGAAAGCTTTTGCTTTTATACAGCTTTTATTTTTATTTTTATTTTTATTTATTTTTTTAAGAGCTTTTGGCCTTTTACAGGTTATTTTTGTTTAGTCCTAATATTTTATTGCGTTCATCCATATAGGCCCCCTAAAACCTCCCTGAAATAGGTCTGTTTTTATTCTGATCTATTCAAGCTGTACAGATTGGGACACTCTTTCTGTTCTGTAATGTTTTTGCTGAAACTAAATTATTTTGTGTATGATGGACTCTACTGGTTATGAATTGTCTGTAGATTTTGGTTTGAAGCAGCCTTCAAGGCAGTCTAAAGCTAATAGTTTCATATGAGGTGCCATTCTTACACTGCTAGAAATGAATGGAAGAATATTCAAGGCTTGAGTTTCTAAGGAGTGGAGCTGCTCATACGGACTGAAAACTTGTGATTTTTTTTCTTTGTCAGTTTAACCTTTCATATTCCATGAAACATTCTTCAGTATCCAAGCAATATACGTTTTAACTACTCATGAAGTGTATTAACTTTCAGCAAGTCTTCCCTTTCAGAGATACCCATGGCAAAATTAGTCTTCCAAGGCAGAGTTGTCTGAAGTTAAGTGGAAGTGTGGATATATTTGAGACAACTGGAAATGAAAGTGGCAATTGTTCTTTGTAATAGAAAACAAACAAACAACAAACAAACAAACAAAAAAAAACCATGTATTTTCCATCTTTTATATACCTTTTAAGTAGCCAAGGGGATTTTTCAGCTTTGGTGGTAGATCAAAGAGAACTGTCATTAGAAAATACATATAATAATAATAATAATAATTGTGGGAGGGGAAAGAGTAATACAAGCAGAAAAAGACAGCTATTGCAACTGCCATTATTTTGTAACACAAAGTTTGCAGTCAAGCAGGCATTATAGCATGTGGAGATTTAAACATAGATTTTGTTAGCTGGGCATACCGAAGCAACCTATTACTTATAATTCTCAGCATAAGACCCGCCTATTTTGTTTTGTGTGTTTTTGGAAGACTATTCTTGGAGGTGTTATTATTGGCTAGAATGAAAACTTTGAACTTATTGAATTTATTATTTTATTTTATTTTATTTTATTTATTTTATTTTATTTTATTATTTCATGTTATTTTATTTTATTTTATTTTATTTTATTTTATTTTATTTTATTTTATTTTATTTTATTTTATTTTATTTATTTTTATTTTATTTATTTTTATTTTATTATTTTATTTTAGGAAAAGCTTGTCAGTATATAAGAGCTTCCATCTACAAGCAGTGCCAAAAGGGGAAAAAAATCTAACATCCAATTATTAGGAATTATTTACCCTGACTAAATTTGTATTTGTCTTATGTGCTTAAGATCACATACATGTCCTTCCTATTATAATATATCTGAAACAAGGACTCAGGACAAAAGCTCTTTCATTCCTTCAGTATGCTAGCACTGTGTGTGCCAATTTATCTAGTGATGATGACTTAGATCCTTTGGTCTTGCAGAATTTGTTTGAAAATGGAGAAAGGCATTAATTACAAGTTGTTATCCAGTATTTTAATGTTCCCTTTATTTAAAAAATGGTATTGGTATTCCTTGAACTGACTAATGAATCGTATAACTCATCCTCACTGCCTCTCAGGAATAAATTATAATCCTCACCAGACTGATAATTGAAAGAATGTTTGTTGTATTACAAACTGGGCTTATATGTCTAAATAAATTTGGTGAAACATGTTTCCTCTGAATACTTTTCATGTTGCCTTTCTAGGGGACATGATTTTTTTTCTTGCTTGATGGATATCACACAACAAGCTGCAGTGATAAAGCATCACTTAACTCCAGAGGATGAAGTGGTGAATTAATGAGTAAGATCAGTTTTTTAAGTAAATGAGTTTGGCATGCATTTATGATAGTTCTAACAAATGGTTCACAAAAAGCTGGAAATTCTTACTAAATTACTATAACATATATCATAAATACAAAGATTGTTGCTTTCTGCTTATATTGAAAACTGATCTCTGATGTCATGAGATAAAATGGCCCAGTAAGTTTAGCAGTGAATCTGCTCCATTCAGAGCATATATTTTGAGTCAGATATTAGAAGTGTGCAGCCGTTCTTTCAGAGAGCCTTTTTGCATGTGAACATTGTTACGACTCGATGCTGGGTTAGGGTTTTACTTGTGGAACATTTTGGATTTGTACAGAGCAATCATTCAGCCACTTATCTTCCTGATGCCAAAAGGTTAGTTTTAGATTTTAGAATGATTGCCAATTTCTTAAAAATGATTTTAACTGGAAGTTGAACGCATTCTGGATCAGCATTGTTTTTCTACCTTTTAAACATGACAAGGAGCAAATTTAATCACAACTTATTTGAAGTACTACTTAGCCGAATTTTGTTTTTCCCTTACTGGCATTTGTAAACATAAGCTTATCATATAGTGAAGTTAAGGCATGGTTAATTCTGAAAGGTATGACCTGTATTATGGCATTATATGATGAAAACAATGTCTGTCCCATATTTTCTACTTCAGTCTGTTGATATCTGTCTTCATTCTAAATAAAGCTTATAAACTGACCATGATCATTTCAAGTTCTTACCTTACTTCTCCAGGTCTTGTCCAGAAAAGGGCACTGCTCTCCATTATTGGAGTAAAAGTATGATGAGACTGAAGTCATATTTCAAATTATTATTTTATTATTTTTTTTCTCTAGAAAAATTACTGAAGGCACTGATACTGATTTTCTTCTCTTTTATTTTGATCTTCATAACTGTAGCTAGATGTCAACAAATCTGAATGTCTGAATGTCCCTCTGAATTATGTGATCATGATATCCATGATCAAAAAGATCACATGGTGCCAGAGGCAGAGATTTTCATTTGCCTTTTGGTGTGAACAGGAACAGGTGAATAGGAATCTGTCTTTATTTTTGAAATAGTTATTTCTTTTCCAAACTAGTAGTACACTCTTAACAGAGAATACTAACAAAACTGGGACACTTTCAGTGACCTACATCCATGCTGATTACCTGTTTCATTATTGTTTGCCTTTAACCAAAGAAAATAAAACAAATGTCAGCAGTAATGAAAAATGAAAGTAGGTCAGTCTACAAACCCCCTGCATCAAAATCAGAACAGAACATTCATTTTTCAGAGAAAAATGGGAAATAAACATTTAAGTGAAAGGCAATTAAGAGTTTTGTAATATTAGCCATAATGATTAACAGAGTTATTAAATTATCTCTTCCTTTAGCACTGTGTAACTTACACTCTGGGAAACAAGAGACACTACAAATAAACGACTTTCGTTCTTATTGAAAGGATTGAAAGAATATATTAAAATTTACTTAGCTTATTCCTAAATTATTTTTTTCAGTGGGCTTGTAATAAGTAACTGAGCAATCAAAATAGGAACTGCAAATGTTACAGCAAAATCTAAAAGAACTCTCATCCTGGGGAAGAACTTTATATTCAATTAGGCAAATATTTGGCTTCTTATGGGGAGCTTTTAATCCTAGCTCAAAGAGGGATGAATGGATGTAATGACATCTTATCATAATTGGATGTTTGCTTTAATTTATACAAATAAATGTAAGGTATGTTCAACTGATATGCACTTCTGAAGGAACAGACTGTGATAGTAGAGCATGTACTTTGTACATCTAAGCTCCCAGTTTTAACTCCGCTTAGCATCTTTCCTTTCTGTGGTTATGATCTCTGAGTGTTTGAAAATTTTGTCTTGAAATAAATGAGAGATTGTAATGTAAGTCTAATATGTAATGTCACTTTATTGTTGAACTTCAGAGGAGTTATATTGGCCAGTGGCTTCTCAGTGACCAGATTCATGTTTGAATCTACACCTATTTGAGAGCTTGTCCATCTACGTCATTATGGTCCAGAAAAAGCTTTTCAGTCTTTTTATCCTCCTCTTGACTTTGTTGACTTTGTTTTAAACTATGCTGTAAATTAAACTGGGGATAAGTTTTGATTATTTTATCTACATGTTTATGGAGCTCCATTCTTAAAAAAAATAAAAAAATTCTATAACAGGACTGAAGGGGAAATATGAAGCCTTAAGGAAAAAGTGTTTCATCTGTGTAAAAAATGAATGAAGACTAGATGAGAAAGCTGTTACTGCCTATCAGTGTGTCTGGTTTGGATGAGGTTGTGAAGTTGACATTTTCATTCTGGCCCGTATGAAGCTGTGTTTTGAATTTGTGGCTAAAGCTATGCTGATAACACATCAGTCATTTGGATACTGATGAACAGTGTTTACACAATGTAAAGATTTTCTCTTTCTCCCTGATACCCAAAGGCCAGTAGGCCAGGGGTGGGCAAAACACTGGAAAAGAACACAGCCAGAATAGCTGAACCCATCTGGCTAAAGGATTATCCCATGCCATACAACATCATGCTCAGCAATAAAATCTCAAAGAGGAGGAAGAGGGGACGTTTGGGGTTATGGCATTTTTCTTCCCCAGTAACTGTTACGTGTGTTGAGGTTCTGCTCTTCAGAGAGTGGCATCAACCTGCCCATGGAAAGTGGTGAATAAATTCCTCATTTTCCTTTGCCTTTGTGTGCAGCTTTTGCTTGTCTTATTAAACTGTATTCATATTTTTCTTGTCTTATTAAACCGTATTCATATTTTTCTGTATTAAACTATTTTTAAACATATTTTTAAACATATTTTTCTGTATTAAACTGTATTCATATATTTCTGAAGGGCAAAGGAGTCCAGGAAGGCTGGGCACTCTTCAAGAAGGAAATCTTAATGGCTCAGGAGCGGCCTGTCCCCACGTGCCCAAAGACGAGCCGGAGCGGAACTAGACCAGCCTGGCTGAACAGAGGGTTGTGGCTCGAGCTTAGGAGAAAAAGGAGGGTTTATAATCTTTGGAAAAGAGGGGGGGCTACTCAAGAGGACTATAAGGATGTTGCGAGGCTGTGCAGGGACAAAATTAGAAAGGCCAAAGCTCATCTGGAGCTCAATCTGGCTACTGCTGTTAAAGATAACAATAAACGTTTTTACAAATACATCAACACAAAAAGGAGGACTAAGGAGAATCTCCATCCTTTACTGGATGCAGGGGGAAACTTAATTACAAAAGGTGAGGAAAAGGCTGAGGTGCTCAATGCCTTCTTTGCCTTAGTCTTTAGCGGCAAAAGCAGGTTGTTCTCTGGATACCCAGAACCCTGAGCTGGTGGAAGGGGATAGGGAACAGGATGTGGCCCTCACTATCCACGAGGAAATGGCTGGTGACCTGCTACAGCACTTGCATGTACACAAGTCGATGGGGCCGGATGGGATCCACCCGAGGGTACTGAGAGAACTGGCAGAGGAGCTGGCCATGGAGAACCGTGCCAGAGCAGATGTCCATACTGCAGCCAGTAGAGGACCCTATGCCACAGAATATGGGTATGCCCTGAAAGAAGCAGCAGGCATGCAGATCCCACACAGGAGTAGGCTCCTGGCAAGATCTGCAGCTTGTTGGGAACCCATGCTGGAATAAGTGTCCAAGAAGAGACCTTAACCATGCCACAGAAAAATGTTAAGTGAAAGGAAAAAGCAGAATGCAGGTAAGAAGATTCAGACAAAAATAGAGGTCCTTTAAATCTTATGCTACCATTGACAGAAAAGAGATTAAACTGCCATTGTCAGCAAAACAAACAATGGAGCACAGTTCTAAACAACATAAAATAGAAAAAACAATAGCTTTGCATTTGATAGTAGTATTTTTTTTTGGTAGAGTTTTTTTCTTGGCTGTAAATACCATAAGTAATTTTTAT
This sequence comes from Anser cygnoides, assembly GCF_040182565.1. Taxonomy (NCBI): domain Eukaryota; kingdom Metazoa; phylum Chordata; class Aves; order Anseriformes; family Anatidae; genus Anser; species Anser cygnoides. The sequence goes on from NC_089912.1 coordinate 43,685,685, forward strand.
ATTGCTTAGTGGTGAGCTTGTGCTAGCATAAATAGTTATTGAATTGGGGTATGGATTCATATATTATAACAGATTATAATTGCTGGCACACATAAAACAAACATTAATGTTTAACAGACTCTGGAGATCATGGGTTGTGCTGACTGTGTTTCACGAAGGCTTTTTCAAAGTGATTGTATCCTGAACTGCCCTTCCCCCCCGCCCATAAACTTATGAAAAGTTTACCTTTTCATAAGCACAGTAAATAAAGTTTGAGGTTGATTATTACAAATGTTACAAAGAAGTTCTTTCATGATAAGGCTGCTTAGAAGTCCTTGAATGGTAAGTATTGTCTGTAGACTCCTGTTTTTCATTTTTTGTGATGTTTCTACTTTTTCAGAAGTCTATTCACAAAGCTCTTTCCTTTTGTTTTGCTATTTTTAAGCAAGGAAAGAAAAACAGAAGTATAAGACCAGTGTTGAATCTATGACCAAAGAAAAATTATGCCCTTTTTGTCAACAAAAAATTATGGGTAAAATAGTGTAAGACATAGCCTTCAATAACTAGAGTACTTCAGTACTTTTACTGACACTGCACGAAGAAGAACAAGACAAATTCTAGTACAAGTCTAATATGGAGTGGTCTTTGTCTTCTAATAAAGACATTTTAGATAAATTTAGCTTGTCTGATGTTCATAGTCATATATTTATAAGTTTTTTACTTTCATAGGTTAGATATATAATGTATATACAATTATCTCAATTATATACAATTATTTTAGAGAAAACAATTTTATTTATTTATTTATTTGTTTGTTTGTTTGTTTGTTTGTTTGTTTATTTATTTATTTTTGAAAGAGAATGTGGAAAGGATAGTGGATAGTCTACTGCTGAACCAGGAATGTCACAGTTGTCCTATTAATTGTAGTAGTAGCCAAACTCCATCTGGTATCATTAAGACCAGAGGTAGACAGAATATTTCAGGTTTCTAGAACAACAAATTTGTTTGGTCTCTGTTTTATTTTGCGAGTTTGCATACAGAGATACTTAGAAGTGTTTTGTTTCTCACGAATAATTCAGATTAATGTAATGTGTTTTTGGAAAGTCAGGCTGAGTAAAAGCCAGGCGAATCCATCACATAAACTGTTTAGGAGAGAAAGAGAAAGATCAGTCATGCAGCTAATAAAGGTGTAGACTAGACAGACTTTTTTGTTAATGCTTGTTAGCATTATTATAATTATTATTTTTTTCAGTGCACGAATTAGTATTTAACTCCCAAAAATTTCGAGAAGGTTTGTAAAGTGTGTACAAGAGGCTAGTAGTCCATTTTTTTTGCAGTAAATGCAAACAGTTAAAGATGAAGACCTAAATGTAGCATCAAATAGAAACTCTACCACAGATATTAAATGAATAAGTAATAGTAACCAGAATTTCATCATGGATATAGAGCAGGCTTGTAGCTGAGGAAATCACAATATTCTTGACTAAATTTGACCAAACTACTTTGCAGTGAGGTGGAGCAAGTGGGTATTATGAAAGGAGGGATAGTAAGTTCATTGGTGAAACATGGAAGCATATTAATGTTGGAGAAATAGTAGTGGTGATTTATTTTTTTTAAATAAAATCCCTTATATTATGAAGACAAGTTGGGTGTGCCTAGGCTCTTAAGAACTGAGGTAACTAAAATACTTTTTAGGAAGGTAAATCGACTTCAGCTTAGTGCCTGCCCATTCATTCACTACACTGGCCCATGTAAACATATTATATATGTCAGTATTAACAAAATTTATAAATGACCTCTGTGCAGACCACAGCATCCCTTATGGACCCTTCTGAATTGTTAGTTTTCTATGCTGGTAATCAGGTCCATCTTCTTCACGTCATTATAAATCTAGAGGTCTTGATATAAAACTCTGAAACCAATGGAAAAACTCTTTGATTTCAGAGGGGATTGTTATTTCCAGTCTGTGGTTTATTAAAGTTTTTGTTTTGAATTTGTTTTATATTTTTCAGCATCTGAAATCAATTCTGTTAATTCTTAGAAGTCCGAAACAGGAGTCACAGAAAATGTTAGGTCCTTAATTTATGAAGTACTACTTTTCTGCAGCTAGTCTAAACTGATGGACATGAACAGACATCGTGGTCACTGTCTCTCTTACTGCTAAGCCCACATTTTCTAATGTAACTGACAGTCTGTTCATAAAAATGTTTTGTGCCTTATTAAACTTTTAAATTGCTGAGTTTGAGAAAAATCTTTGAACTGGGTTTTCCTTAAAATCTGGACATTATTTGAATAGTGGGTTATTGTTATAAATTTGTTTGGATTGGATCGTTTGCAGCTATGTAAGTATATATTGCTTCCAATCTACTCTCCCATGAATTTCCTGTTGTAATATAATAAAGGGTTTTAAAATTACCTTAAATTTATTAACCTTTGAGATCTTGTCTTTTCAACTCTCTCCTCCTCTACTCCTTTAAAAAAAAACAACACTTTTTTTAAATTAAAAAAAATAAATCACTAAAACCCCCTGCTTTTCCAGAAGTCTTTAACTATAAGGTTTATATATGCCCTATAGGTAGAATTATATGTAAGGAAGTATTTTCCTGAAGACAGTTTTGATACAATCTTCAGCCAAGTTACTTATAATTGTTATGATTACTATGTTCCTCCCTTCTGGTTGTAAGAACCCTTAATAATATGGATGTCTACCGGCAATCAGAAAATTGGGGGGGGGGGGGGGGGACGGACGACCAGATCTGCAGAAATGTAAGTACGTACCAAAGAAATACCGAAGTTTCAAATTTGCAAGCTAAGCCCAAGTTCCAGTTTGGTCTAGGGACAAAACAATCTAATTTGTTCTTGGGCTCTGAGTATCAGCAAATGGAGAGGATGAGACTATGACTTTGTAAAATATTTCATCCTGCCCACCTTGACAGAGTGGGAATGATGTTTAGAGCTTCTGTGTTCCTTCCTTCCTTCCTTCCTTCCTTCCTTCCTTCCTTCCTTCCTTCCTTCCTTCCTTCCTTCCTTCCTTCCTTCCTTCCTTCCTTCCTTCCTTCCTTCCTTCCTTCCTTCCTTCCTTCCTTCCTTCCTTCCTTCCTTCCTTCCTTCCTTCCTTCCTTCCTTCCTTCCTTCCTTCCTTCCTTCCTTCCTTCCTCTTTCTTTCTCTCGTTTTCTCTTGTTTTCTCATTTTCTCTCTTTCTCTCTTTATCCTTTTCCTCTTTCTTTCCTCTTTCTTTTGAAAAATATCTGCAGCCTGCTATATATCCACCCTTTCTGTGAAACTTGCTCAAACTAATTTGAACAAGATTGAGAATTCACTTGTATCCTGCTTGACAGCTGTTCCATAGTTTGGCCTTCCATTAGCATTAATATAGCTGAGGCATGACTTAATTGTCCAAACTGGTAGATTATTTAAGTATGTTAGTGGGGAAAGAAGGACCAGAGCAAACATTGGTCTGATACTTGATGAAGATAGTCATCTAATAAGCAGGGACATAGACAAAGGAGAGACATGTAATGCATTTTTTGCCTCTGTTTTCAACACAAGTTATGGGCTCTGGGACCCCAGCTACCCTGAGTTGGAGGACCGTGGCTGCGGGTAAGGGAAACTCCCAGTTAATCTTGAACTTCGCAGGATTTGCTGCTCCACCTGGATGCATATAAGTCCATGGGACCTGATGAGATTCATTCCAGAGTACTCAGCTGGCTGATGTCATCACAGGACCTTTCTCAATGTATTTTCAGTGGTTTTGGTAATCCACAGAGGTCCCAGCTGACTTGAAACTGGCAATGTCCCAGTTTTGAAGAGGGGCAAGAAAGAAGATCCTGGCAATTACATCCTTGTCAGTCTCAGTTCATTGCCTGGTACAATTATGATGAAGGTTGTTCTGGGAGTTATTGAAAAACACCTAAAAGACAATGCAGTTATTGGTCAGAGCCAGCATGGGTTCACTAGGGGAATGTAATGTCTAACAAATTTAATTTCCTTCTACGACAAGAACAGCAAGCTGGTTTACCAAAGGAAGCTAGTTGATGTAATCTTTCTGAATTTCACTAAAGCTTTCAATATTGTCTCTAACCATATCCTTCTGGACAAGATGACAAGGACACATTTAGATAAAAGCATAATAAGATGGGTGAACAGTTGGCTTATGGGATGGGACCAGAGGGTTCTAGATGGGGTTACATCAGGGTGGCAACCTGTCACTAGTGCGGTTCCCCAGGGCTCCATTTTAGGACCAGTCCCCTTCAATGTTTTCATAAATGATTTGAACGAAGGACTTGAAGTTTTTTTGAGCAAGTTCACAGAGGATATCAAATTGGGCGGAGCTGTTGACTCTGTCAAGGGTTGTGAGGTCTTGCAGAGAGACCTAGACAAATTAGAGAGCTTGGCAATCACCAGCAATATGAAGTTTATCAAGAGCAAGTACCAGATTCTGCACCTGGAAAGGGGCAACCCTCATTATACGTACAGACTGGGGGATGAGATGCTGGAGAGCAGACCCACAAAAAGGGATCTGGAAGTTTAGATCGACAACGAGCTCAATGTGAGCCAGCAGTGTGCCTTGGCAGCCAAGACAGCCAATTGTACCCTGGGGTGCATCAACAATGGCATTGCCAGCCAGTCAAGGGAAGTGATTGTCCTTCTCTACTCTGCCCTGCTGTGACTTCACATTGAGTACTGTGTGCAGGTTTGGGTGCCACAGTATAAGAAAGACATAAAACTGTTACAGAGTGTTCCAAGGAGGGGAACAAAGATGTTGAAAGTTCTAGAGGGGAAGAGCTATGAGGAGCAGCTGAAGTCATCTGGATTGTTTAGCCTGTAGAAGAGAAGATTGAAGGGAGATCTCATCGTGGTCTATAACTTCCTCACGATGGGGAGTGGTGAGGCAGGCACTGAGCTCTTCTCTCTGGTGGCCAATGACAGGACTGGAGGGAACAGCTTGAAGATGTGAGAGGCAAAGTTCAGGCTGGAAATCAGGAAAAGGTTTTTCACCAAGAGGGTATATGGTCATTGAAACAGGCTTCCCAGGGAAGCAGTCACAGCACTGAAACTGCCAGAGTTCAAGAAGTGTTTTTACAGAGCTCTCAGATACATGATCTGATATTATTTTATATATTTAATTATTTATTTAATGTCTCCTTTGAGGACCCAAGAGTTTGGGTCCCTTCTAACTTGGATATTCTATGATTCTATGATTTCTGAGTCTGAGTTTGCACACTGAGATTCTTTTTTTTTTTTTTTTTGGTACATATGATTCTTTGTTTCCTCTCAGAATGAAAACTTCTGCTTTATATACTCTTTATTATCCAAACTCTAGCTTGAAGCTTTCTTTTAACTAAAGTCAGCAGAAATTGTGCAAACAGGAGAATACGTCTCAGATTATGTGATGTTACCAATTATATTCTTAGTCTTATTTGAGCTTCTTACATTCGTAAGATTTGACTGAAAAGCTTAATAGGGTTTTCTTGTAAAATTTCTTGACATGAGGAATCTGAAGTGTGTAAAACTCAAATGTAGTTAGAGACATCTTGGTTGAAACTTTATAGGGCCTTTAACAGTAGAATTGGCGTTGGTCAAAAAGAGTGAGGCAGTCTTGACTGCCTGTATAGCAGTGCTGCTGGGTAGCAGGTAGCAGTGGTACTCTGCTGTGGGGAGTTTCCTGCTATTAGCTGGAACTGTGAATGACTCTGTGTTTATATCAGTCTAGTTTATCAATCAAGTCAGCTGTCTGCTCTGACAAAGAGGTAAAGCTGCTCTCTCCTTCACTGATGTTTACTGTTCAGAGTATGAAATAGATTCTGTATGTGTACAAGTATTTGATTTTGTAATCCTGATAGTTTTAACATTTTAACCAGTTATACATTAAGACAAAGTAGTGGACAACATTTGGTTACCTAAGTGAAGTTTTTGTCCAAGT
>NC_089912.1:43694087-43709087 GCF_040182565.1 Anser cygnoides
TTTGATCGATCTGTGGGAGAACTGGCTATCTCTTTTACTGTCTTGCTAATGTCAGATTCTAGGCTCTGAAACTGTGACTTTGAAATGGTTACATTAAGCTTAGCGTCAGAAATCTATTTCTAAAATGTTAATATCTGTGGACATTAATGTTCTCACAGCCAGAATGTTAATTGATCTCTATAACCATTTCAACAAGGGAATTTTGCTTGTTGGCTTTATTCTGAAGACTACTATGGTTTTGTCAGTTTTCTGTGGAATGACAGAAAATACTTTTAAGACTTCTCTGCAGCTCTTGTGTACCCCATAGTTGCTACAAAGGTAACAGTGAGACTGAAGGTCCCAGGTCCTTGGGAGAAAATTTGGCTGCAGTGTTCTTATATCTTGTACCACTTAGGAAAGAATATAGATTTGGTAAGTCCCAAATGATCCTCAGGATGATGGAAATGTATTGAGCTACCTGATTCCTAGGGGATCAGCAGAGAATATTTGTAGGCAATCACACATTTCTGTTCATCCAGAAAGTAACCTGACATGTGACATTCTTGGGCTTCTTCAAAGGAGAGGTAACTAAGTGTCCTCTTTATTTTTGCTTGATAAAGACTAGTACGAAGACCCATGAGATAAAATTTTCATATAGGTGTAAATGGGCAGCTAAACCAAGTGCTCCTGAAAAAATATGTTAAACCTAAATGATTTTATTCTTCTCATGACAATTTGTAAAGGAAATAATCTGATTTGAAAGGCAAAATAATCTGTTTTCATGGAAGAATACATCACTATTATCCATCAGTTATATGTAAAGTTGTAATATTTTATTCTGATTTGTGAAATACAGTTCTGGCCTCCATTTATTTTTTACTGCCTTGGTAACAGAGTTGGTTAAGCTAACGTCTGGCTTTTACCCTTCAGCAGTGTCACAATAAGATATCTGATCAGCAGGATTCCAATTAAAATATTTCCATCAGGTGTAGTGAGATGCAGCTGCTGGTTTGGTTAGTCATGTCAACTATCTTGATACTCAGGGTTGGAGCTGTCGTTGACAGGTCTGCAGAGCCTGAGTCAATACCATCATTCTGTTTGAATCTCAGTGATAACTTAATTAATTTTCTCTATATTTTCTTTCAAAATTTCAACTTTCTTATTTTACAAATTTAAAATTTTGACAGAGCAAGAAGCACCAGTGGAAAGAGTTTGGAACCCAAATGGTATAGACAAATCCAGATACTGGCCTTTAGATGGCAGTGTGTACCTGTTGAATGGGAATTCTTACTCCCACAGGGTAAATCTGTGATGCAGAAATAATTTTCTGAGGTGGAACTGAGATGAGGTTCTATTAGCAAACTAAGATGAAGTTGAGATCCCATCTTATCAGAATGTCATTGTTGGCTGTCTGCCTCCGACTAAAATTTAATAAATAAATAGGAAGATACAATAAAATTAGCATGCTTATATTTTTCTTTTAAGTTTCAAGATTATGTATTGAAACATTTGATTTGGATTTACCAGAGCAAACCCAGATTGATAGCTGCCTGTGATACTTTTCAGCTTCTCCCTACTCCTGCATGCAAATTTGCTACAATTAATTCAAAGATTAATACAGTTGTGTTTGATGTCATAAGCAGATATCATGGACCAAACTCTACCTTTGCACAGACAGGCCATCAGGAAGGAAGATCCATACATGTGCATAAAACCAGAGATTATTATGTAGACTTAGCAGCAGAAAAGTAGTCAAATATATGGCCTCTTTGTGCTTTAGGGGAGGAGGGCAAGAAGAGTTATTTTTTGTGTATGTGTCTTTGAAGAGTCATTGTGCTTGCTGCTTTTGATATATGCTGCAATTTATTGTACATAAATACATATTTTAATTTATTCATCTTTCATTTACATTACATTTGTATTATAAAGGTTTTGGGTATTCCTTAGAGATGAGGTTTTGGTGCACAGATTCATATTTCTATATAGCCATGACTAGAGGATAGAATAGAGGTAAAATTTGCATGGAATTAAATTTATTCAATAATTTTTACCCCATATTTCATGTCAGGCAAGCGCGTTTTGCTTAGAGAGTTTCTGTCAAATATTTGGAACAATCCTTGTATACTTGAGAGATCTTTTTCCTGTGTTTGTAAAGGGAAATGGATTTTGTTTAAAATATACAATTTTTGTAAGTGAATCTTTAAATATATCTGTATCTATATCTATAACTTTATCTAAATCTATATCTAATCTATCTATATCTCTCTATATATACCTATCTATATCTATATATCTATACATCTATGTCTATCCTCTACCTGTGTCTGCATCATACAACCCTAAAAAGCATTAGATTCTCAGAGCTAAAGGGGTGTAATATACTTCTAAAAAATATCTGGCATCCATACACTACACATTGGAATTTCTTCTCCTGACTGTCAAAGAAAACTGTAAAGATTGCAGATGTTTCCAAAAGCAATGTTAGTTCAAATCAATGACAATAAGTGAATATCCATGATAGTACAAATGCTTATCAACGATGCATGTGCATAATCAAAACTCACCAAGAGCTAGCAGATAACTTCCGCAGATAAAGGCTTATGTGACCCCATTCCAGCCCCACACCTAACCCTCTTTTTTTGTTAAATAAACAAAGTCTACCTTTGTTCAAATAAAGTATATTATTATACCCTGGAAATTTCAAGCTTTGTATCCAGCACGTGTGATAATCTAAGGTTTATGAATACCATATAAAATATATACAGACTGGTCTGAATGAGCCATCCAAAGGTAACTTTTATGCAATAGTATAATTACATAATTGCAACACAAGAAAATATGTTGGCAAATGCCATTGGCTCTTTAAAATTAGTGTGACTCTCTGAAAGTAAAAAAAAGATTTTTTATTCTTGTTTTTATTCACTTAAAATTCTCATTGGTTTCAGTCATAAAAGATTAATCATTAAACTATTTAAGGGCTAAACATTCTTTTAAAAATTATTTTTAAAAAAATAACTGAATTTAGTGGAATCTGATGTATTCCTGAGAATTTTTAGAATTAGGCCATTTTTTTAGATTTATTCTTAAAAATGAATTTATAAATGAAACATTATGAAACCTCTATTTCAAACTCCACTGAGCTGCAATGTGATCTAACATAGACCAGAATTTCTAGCCCTTTAATCTTTTCAATAAATCTCTTCATCTTTGCCTAGACTTCTCTTTGTTACCTGACTCTCTGTCTTGCATTTTTGTCTGTTTTGTAGATTTTTGGCAGTGGAATTTATTTATGTGTTTTTTAAAAGCCTACCATCATAGACAGTGAATAGTCTGGGCTGAATCTAAAACTAAATCTTTCAGTAGATCTCTCTTATTAGAGTAAATACAAAATTATACATTTTCTTTAATTTTGACAATAGTTGTGTTTTTCAATGAAATTTGTAATATAGCATTTAAAATATCTCATTAATGAGACACATTGTAAAAATTTAGACTAAATGGTATAAAAACAATTTTAAAAAACAAAACCCTAATCATCCCCAAATCATCACATTAATTGCCTTTTGAACAACACCTGTGTGCATACTATGGTTTTCTATGTGCCTGCCCAGTCACTTCTAAAAATAAACAAAGCATCTGTCAGTCACTGATTTTTGGCTGAAAGTCAGAATTAAAAAGGCTATGGAGATTGGTCTGAAATCTAGAATGTGGTCTGATTTGCTTATTCTAAGATGAGCTAAATAATAACTAATTATTGAATTTTGTAGCTCTTTTCTTTTTCTTGTTACTATGATACTGTTCACTAGTGCCATAGCCATCATACATTTTGAAATTAAATATCCTCCTTTACTGAATGCCATGCAAACACACTCTCTTCACTTAGGGATACATCAATTGAGCAGGCTCTGTAAAGAAAATAAAAGTGTGTAATTTTAATTCAACTACTCTGCTACCTTTCATTTAAAGAAATTATGCCTTATGGAGTGCATATCATTTGTGTAAGAATTCAGAGAGAAGCAAGCAAAATAAACATAACTAGGGTAAGAAGGCAATTAGCTATAATTTACTGACAGCTAGTGTGGTCTTAGTTCCTCATCTTATGAAGTAATTTGTTTCTTTTTTTTTGCTATGTGTGATCCAAGATGTGGCCAGAGGGCCACATTCCATACCTGAGATGTTTGCACCTGGTCTGCTGCTGTTCCAGGAGATGTAACTTAACGCCTCTAACTATGGTTATGTTACACAATGTTGTTGCTATCACTACATCAGCTAGGTAAAAGGAAGCAAAGAAGGATCTTTAGGTAGATGAAATTTTGTCTGAGAAAATTATTGGGGAAAAAAAAAAACAACCTATGATGCAAAAGCAAAATTCTTATCATAAGTACTCTAAATGATGCTCCAGTAATGAGTCATACGAAATTGAACTCAAAATTTACGTTATATAATCTCTGAGGGAATCAGAAGCAATTGAAGGTGTATTAAAAATATGTCTGTGGATTTCTCATCAGTCATACCGGTTCTCTCTTAAAGTGTTAGTAGTTCTAACTCCTACAGCAACCAACCCAAACAAATTAAAAATTGTGTTTGGATGAGGAATTTAGTCACCAACAGTTTGGAGCTTAGACCAGAATTAAGCTTTCTTGAAATAGTTAGCTGGTTTCAGTTGGATTTCACTACATCCTCTGTGGACAGGAGGAGCCCCAGACTGTATAGCAGTCTATACACTTGTATCTAGCCATCATAACTTTTACCGAAGTTCTACTGAATTTCACTTCTGTTGATTAGGACCTTCTTGTTCTTACCTGAAGTACCCAACACTTGATAGTAATGGTATTTTTGAAGGCACAGTTCTGAGTGACTCCAGCATACTCCCTTCAGTCCTACCAGCAAAATAGATTGCGTTGATTGCTTCATGCAAGGAGTTGAATTCATATCTAGTTGAAGTAGGTCTGTTCTTATCTTTTTTTTTTTTTTCTTGTTCTTTTAGTCATTTAAATTTAAGTTTATAAAATTTATGATATATTTCAATGCCAACCTGTACTCTTTAAAATAATATAAATGTATGTTTTGTAGTTCTGCATTTGTATATCTGTACAATAGAACAAGTATTTGATGAGAGAAGAATTTGTTTGCAATCGGTTCTAATGCTTTTTGTTCATAAAAGACACTTGAGTAGAGCATGGATGTGCTAAAGGTGTAATGTATTTAGGCATCTGATCTGTGAGGCCAATGGGAACATAAACCTCTCTGTCACTACACAATCATCTGAAAAACTTCCTGCTGATATGTGTTAACTCCAAGAAAAGACAAGAAAACATATATAAACTGTATGAAAATAAAGGGAGCCAAGGTGAAGTGTATGTATGTGTTTTTAAATGATTAGAAAGAAAAAAAAAAGAGTGCTTTCTGTCAGCATTGTACTGTATTTACACTGAAACTATTCAGGCACATATGTTTTCAAAGGCGTTGCAATTTCCTGTCAGATTTTTTACGAATCCTTTCTAGCAGGTGTAGAGGGAAATCCAGCCAGTCTGCAATGAATGACCTTCAGTGTTTGGATCCCAGAAAGTAAACAAACATTTACTCTACAGAGGAAGCCCTGCCGTGAACATAACATTAACATTACTGTGTATTACACTCCTCTGTTGGTATATTAGTAACTAATTCTATTTCTACACAGCAATTATGACTTTTCAAAAACCAAAGCATTTTTCTTAGTACTCCAATCTTGCTAACACTTAGAGACTGATAGTGTCAGTACTGAAGATTACATTATGTAGAGCTTGACAAGACATGACTTTTGCTTCTGTGTGCATGTTTTGTTTTGACAGCGTTTGTTTTACCTTTCAGAGAACTAGTTTCCATAAACTCTCTATGTCTTAGCTGAATAGAGGATATTTTAAACATAGCTCTTACACTGGAGTGTAGATTAAATATTTGTTCAGCTGGGTAAAACAGTTCTACATTTATTTAATGTTTGAACAGTAAACAAGTTATTGAGGACTGCAATGTCTTCTTACATATACACATGCACACACTCAGGTCTCATTAGAAGGGCTTTTCCTATAAGGTTATTTTACCTACATGTAAAAATACCCTACAGGTATTACACACCCTCAGATAAAAATTCTTTTTATAAATGATTCAACTCCAGTGCTTACTGTTAGTAGATGGCATTAGCAGTAGCAGGCATTAGAGGTGATAAGAGGGTCTTTGGGAACAGAACACAGAACTTGTTTCACATCAGTGGAAACACCTGTTGCAAATGTAAAGTGAAAAAGACTCATGAGTTAAAAACATCTGAGATGTAGTTCACCTCTAACAGCCCATGTCCTTTGCACTGTACCCTTAGCACACAGTGTCTAAACTAGAAATAAATTTGAAAACACCTAGATTATTTTGAGGAATACTAAATATGAGCTTTCTACTGGTCACTTGCACAAATATTTATTTAGTTGTATACAGAGATTAACACTTTTGGAGCAAAATGTTTTCCCTCATAGGTATTTGCTGAGGTGAAGAAGAAAATCAAAAGAACTTTCTTTCTTTATTGTTTGTTTTGTCCAGAAAAGTGTAAACTACAATCCCAGTCTGAAACAAATAATGTTAATATTATAAATAGTAATTATTATTAAATTCTTTCCATAATTTTCAGTAGTTGCTTTGAAATGTTTTCTGAATGAAGTATATGCAGCAAGCAAATATAGAATAGACTTCCCCCCCAGATATACACACTCACCCCTCCTGCTTCCAGCCTTTGCAACCCTCTCAGCCTTGGAGAATAAGAAGGGTTCTTTTATCTTGTTTATCACTAGAAGTAACAAAAATATAACAGGTCACATGAGATCCAGTCCTACAGTACCGTGTCATTAAAACCTATCCAACTCCACAGCTTTTGGTAGCTTGCACAGTTAAAAGTGACTGAAACATGGCTGATAATTTCCTGATGCATAACAAAGCACGGGCATACCATATGCTTAAATACAAACCAGCTTTTATACTTCTGGTTTTATTGGCTCGTTGTTCATTGCTCTAACAGGAGTAAAAAGCAGTAGAACTTCACTTATGTCATTTAGATAAGTGGGCTGATACTCCAGAAACATAAGCAATGCTCTTCTTTGGTAAATATATATCATTGTTCAGAGATAAATCTTTAACGATGTTGCAAAGTAGAGGTTTTAATTTCATATTGCAGATTTCATTTCTGAAGTTTAGAACATTACAATAAATTCATGAGAGTAAAATAACCATTATTACCCGTGTTTTGTGGAAATAAGAAACAAAGAACAGGAAGGAAAAACATGGATTAGACAATATGCTTAAGTTGTTTAAGGTTAGTCACGTGTAGATGAGTGAAAAAAATAAGAGTAGAACTAGATGCAGATCAAAATAAATAACTGTAGCAGTTGAAAGTGGAGCAACATATTGCTTCTATTTTACAGTGCAATGGAGAAGAAAAAAAAGTTACCTCATCCCTTTCCCAAAGTTAATGTAAAGGTTGAACAAACCTACCTTTTTTATCAGTTTTTGTTTGTTTGTGTCACTGATTTGTTTTAAAAAAATGGCTACAATTTATTCTGGTGTCTATAATAATTTAACAATTCCTAATTCTAAGAATTACAGAGTACATGCTTATCATTTTGAAGCCTTTTTTCAGTGGTGGTCTGTACCCTAAAGAGGTAGAGGATGTAACAAGAATAAGAATTTTTTTTTTTTTTTTTAAACTTACATGCAATAGTTATCTCATGTTTTTAAAACCAAGCTATTTTAAGCTCTTGATAACATGGGTATCCTGTGAGATATGTCTTGTTCTGTATGCATTCAAAAGTGATGTTGTGAGTGAAAGGAAGCGGTCTACAAATTAAACCCAGGTCTTGTTTTTGTTGAGGCTGTAGAAACATACATTTTGAATGAAGTAGGGAATCCATTCCTTATCTTAAATATTCCCTGTGTTATCTACAAAGATAAAAGTACCTACCCATAAGAGATCATAGGATGAAGATGTAAAGCATGGAAACGTGTCTTGGAAGATGGATAGCAAAGACACGGATATTCAAATTGTGCCCACAGATTCATAACAAATATGAAAAAAAAATATGAAAAAAAAATATGAAAGTGGATCTTCAGTCCACATTTCTTGATATGCAGGCTTTTCCCTAACTTATATATAAGACAAGTTTTTATCCTGACACAACTTATAAGCAAGTTTTCAGTACATCTGAGTGAGTCTTCCCAGTCAATTTCAGGTTGCTTTTTGTGACCTGAAGCTCTAGTAATTCTTTTTTCAGTCCCATTGGCTTCCAGAACCATCGCTGTCTTGTGATCTCTATAATGCAGTCATTTGAGAAATGCAGTAACTTTTCACAAATTACAACAAATTGTAGCATCAACTAGGTTTGATTAGGGCACTGAGCAGTGATGATATTGCTCTAAGAGTCTTTCAAAATTCTCTTAATGAATGATGCCAAATCTTCAGGGGTGCTATATTACGGTATACTTTAATAATCCAACAGTATAGAATGTAACAGATATTGTGTGTGTATGTGTGAGTGCATTTTTTTTGTTGTTGTTTGTTTGCTTGTTTGTTTGTTGGTTTTTGTTTGTTTGTCCATTTTTAATTAAAAAGGCCAGGTTGAATGGGGCTTTAAGCAACCTGATCTAGTGGGAGGTGTCCCTGCCCATGTCAGGGGTGTGAAAATAAGTGGTATTTAAGGTCCCTTCCAAGCTAAGCTATTCTGTGGTTCTGTGAAAAAAAATACAGAATTAATTGCTCTAGGATGTGTTTTACCAGACAGCTTAATAGTGGGCCTCATCTTCTGCAGCTAGTTGCCACTACCACAGAATAATTTAGGTTGGATGGGATATCTGGATTTCATTTACTCCAACCTTTTGCTTGAAGCTCATCCAGTCAAAGCAGGTTAGAATTAGTTGCAGGATGGTTGCGTCCAGATAAGTTTTGACCTTCTCAAAGGATGGAGACTATAACCTCTTTGGGTATATATTTGATTTTTCCCATACTGAAAATGAATAAGAAAATTTATATTAAAATTTCCTGCTTTTCTTCTTCTGTCTACTGCTTGTTGTTTTGTGATTATGCACCTTCTACTAACATCTTGTTATGCTCTGATTAGGTAGCTGCAGACAACAATTAGATGCCTTCTGAGACTTCTCTTCCCAAGGCCGAATAAACCTGACTCTCTTATGTAATGTGCTCCAACTACCTCATCCCTTTAGTAGCTAGACTTGCCTCTGGATGCCCATAACTGTCTTGGTCTGGGGAGCCCACAATTAAGCACAGTGCTTAGATGCAGTCTCACAGCTGTCAAGGAGAAAGGAATAATCTCTTTGTTGACATAACTTCTATGGTCTTGTTAATACAGCTGACTGAGCTTTCTCTGGTCCTGCAACATACTTTTGAACTACCATACAGAGTTATCAAAAAAATCCGAGTTGTCTCTCTGACACATGCTGAAAGGGAGACAGTTCTGAAAACTGCCTGAAGCAAGGCAGTGGGTGACATTTTAATAGAAATGTGCTGGTACCGCAAGGCTGTAAGTCTTTGCTGCTGCTCTTGGTATAATACTATAAAAAGAAAAAGAAAAAAAAAAGTTTTTCAGTCAGAAGGAACCTAAGAAAATTATTGATTCCAATGGTCAGTCTACTTTGATGTACCCAAAGTTAAAACATATCATTAACAGTGTTATCCAATTGCCTGTTAAATTCTAACAGGCATGGGGCATCAACCATATTGCTAGTAAGCCTAGTGTTTGACCACCCTCACAGTAAATAATTTTTTCCTAATGTCCATTCTGAACCTCAGCTGGTGCAGTTTTAAGCTGTTCCCATTTGTCCTGTCATCAGTTACCAGGGAGAGGAGTCTGGAACCTCCCTCTCCACTTCCCCTCCTCAGAAGTTGCAGAGAGCAATGAGGTTGCCTCTCAGCCTTCTCTTCACCAGACTAGATAATTCAAGTGTTGTCTTTCCTCACAGGACATGCCTTCCAGCCCTGTTACCAGCTTTTTGCTCTCCTCTGGATGCATTCAAGTATCTTAACATCCTTCTCACATTGCAATGCCTAGAACCACAATCAATGTCCCAGGTGAGCCTGTATCAATGCTAAATACAGTGGGATAACCACATCTTTTGACCAGCTGTCTATGTTGTGTTTAAGGCTAGAGACCATATTTCCTTTTTAAGCTATTCCATCAGGAAAAGCAAATATTCTCAGATATATGTCCAACTGATACTCAGTTTTCAAAGCTTCAGTCCAAATTCGGGTTGGTCTTGTAGCCAACAGTCATGGAGGACCATAGTAATATCAAATATAGCTATGATTCTGATGGTTACAGACAAAAGGAGAATGAGAGAAGTCAAGCACTGACATAAAGTTGTTATGCCATTAATAGAGGCCTTCACATGAAGGACTTTGTGAATTTGAAATATTTGTATGCTAGATTTTTTTCCTCAGATTCAGAGTATGTATAGCCAGTGTTTTAGTATTTTGAAGAGCTGGGCAAGAGTCCTTGACTTTGGATCTATGTATATATATATAATAGGTCATATTATAATATATAATAGGTCATACAATATATAATAGGTCATGTATACATACATATACACGACATATTATATAACATCACCTTAAATTTCCTCTCTTCCTTCTGAATGGAAAAAAGAGCAATATAACGTGTGCAAAATCTTAGGTTTTTGGAAGAATGCCATAAAATTCTCTTGCCTATGATTTACAGGTGGACTGAATTCATTTGTTTCAATTCATGAGAAATATTTAGCTCTAAGAAGCAAAACTCGAGCAGCATTTCTTAATGCACTTTAACATCACTGCATTAAATATCTAACCCTTTTTTAATAGGAAAAATACAGGATTTTAACCATAACAATTGTTAATGTGATGCTGCTAGGAATCACAATCTTACACAAGTAAGAGAAAAATTAAGCTGCTTTTTGGCATGTATCTCTTCCTCTAACAAGACAAAACAAAAGCAAAAACCGACAATGACAAAACAATAAAAATCTCATGCACACACACACACACAAACAAAACCAACCCCAAATCAGTGAAAAAAATAAAATCTGAGGCTCAAATATATTTTGCTTCTTCTTAGATATCAGAAGATATGCAGTTATTTCCTTAATTTAAATTAACATTTGTGTAAGCCTTTCCATGAGAAAATATATTAATACATCTGAAATGCAAACTATAGGAATAATATCAACTGTTCAATAAAATTAAAGAAGAGGGATTGAATATTATCTTCCACTTGCACTTTCAGTTCAGTGAAATTAGTGGATGACTGGTTTCATACCTTGCCAGTCTCACGACAGGCGTCATGATTTCTACTTCATTCACTATAGGCCTAAGGGAAGCCAATGTTTCCTGCAATTTTCTACAATAATAGCAAGACAATTTAGCAATAATGGATAAGTAGGGAGAAAATTAAGCAGTTTGCTGAGATATAGAAACGAAGCCAGAAAATATTTGGCCTCATGTTAGGCTTCAAATTCATAGTCAATTCATTAGTGTAATTTAGTCCTTCCATAAGGCTTTGTGTAATAAATTTTACTAATAAATTTGAAATGTCAGCTGTAAGAATAACCCACAGATTGGTGAGTAAAATTAAAAGATGGGATAGAATAAATCCTTCGTTTTCATCTGGTACATGAAGATATATAAAGGCCTTTGCAAAAATGAATCTTTCTACTTATTCTAGATGGATAATATTAAATAAAAACATTACAATATTGGACTTACATTTGTGAACCAAATGTTTAATTGGGTCAGAATGTTTACTGATTCTTAAGTAACATGTATTTTAGTTTTGACTGGTTTGTTTAGGGATGGCTTGTAGGCAGATAGGTTTCTTCTATCAAATGCAGAACCCACTTGGAAAAATGATGTGATATGTCAGGGTCTCTGTTGGCTCAGTTACAATAGTTTGAATTAAATATTAAATAATTGGTTTTGAAATGGTTTATATTTTAATCAGACCACAGTCCCCAAAATGTCCAATTCAACTCGTCAAACTAGCAGCACAGTACCAAATCACCAAAGTCAACTTTTTAGTTTGGTGAATTGAAAACACAACTTCAGATGATGTAGATACATGGTCATTTAAAAATTTATAAATCTTATCCACTGCAATTGTAACAAGCTCTGTAACGAAATACTAGCTGCTTTGAGATTTAGCTTAGACAAATTGTAGTCAGGCGTGAGACCAACCTATTGTTAGAAGATATTTTATGTATATAGGGAGCTTTGCTGTGCCCTTGTACCTACTTTGATTCTCAAACTTTGAAGTCATGCACATGCTAGAGCCCTACAGAAATAACAAGACTGACCAAATTGTCATGATTTATGTCTGATTGGATAAAACTACATTTTGGCTCCAGCAGTTTTAAAGTCTCGGATTCTGTGGTGAGAAGTGTTGTAGTGGTATTTGCATTTGCATTCTTGAGTGCTTTGGTTTAGTACCTACCAGGCATTTGGAAGCCAGGCTACCATAAAAGATTTTGCAATATTGCACATTAGAGGCTGGGAACTGTGTAAAAAGACTCTTCTTCATGAACCTTTATTTGAAAGCAATCACTGGAAGAAGAGGAAATCAGTGGATTTAAACAAACAAACAGCAACAACAAACACAACCACAAATAAACAAACAAGAAAACCAGAAGGATTAAATAGCTAAAACCTTCATCAAAACTAAATTTCTCTTGAGTTTTCTTAAAACAGGTCACACAGAATTTCTCTTTGCATCTGTGAGTAGTGGATACTATAGGAAAGAAAAGAAAAAAAAAAAAAAAGAGGATCTGAAAGATGCTTTTTCTCAAAGTCACACCCTGATGCTGTCAGTGAACTAAGACTTAATTTGAATAGTCATAATAAAATTAACTACAAAACAGCAGAATCTAAGCAACTCAGTACTTCCTTCTTCAAGTAAATTTATGGGAAAAGGGTACTTTAATCCAAAAATTAGAAAAGGGATATGATTGGCTCAAGAAGCCTGACCCCAGTCAAAGGGAAGGTAACTCTGCTCTCTCAACAGGCACAAAGAACTCAACGGGAGACTGCTGGAACAGTCAGAGACTACTCTTCAGATTTTCCAGTCAACCCCTGAGCCAATCCCTCCAGATTAAATTTGTGTGGGATTTGTAGTGCTGGCAGCCTGTGGATCCAGGAGATCCAAGGCAATAAAATATTTGGATCTCAAAGACAAGCTAAATCTGCACTTGACTGGTTTGTGATAATGACTGAAAATCAGGACAGTCCTGAGAATATGGAGGAAGAGTGCAGAATAGATTACATTGCTACAAACGTTTTCCAGTGCTAAGGAAGTCAGTCTTATAAGTACAAAGAGAAAGACAGTACTCAGATTATATTTTCTTTCTAGAAACAGGTTTTTTTGAAGAAGAAAATAAGGGTGAAAAGTGACTAGAACAAGATACTTTTGCCAGAAGAAAATGTTACTTATAAAAAGAGAGCCATGAATTAGTAACAGGGAAGAAATCTGGGGCTCACATTGGTGAGATTAATTTTATCCAAAAGTAAGAATTAAAAGTTGAAGAGAACATGAGAAAGATGTAATACAATTGTGGAAAAAAGTGCCTATTGCTGAGTTAGAAATATGTAAATATTAGTCTCATTAACAGGACAATGATTCAAGTGGCTGAGGACCTTCTGTAAGGTCTATAGAGGTTTCAGCACTGCTGTAGTTAATAAAGATGAGAACCAGATCATACTACAGATTTCTAGCATGGTTATTGTAATGCTTAGTGGTTGGAAAAAATAGCAAAATAGACCAGGTAAACTTTTGAAAATCAGTTTATGACTGGGTAAACAACACTTTTGTTTGTATTTGAACACAAGATAATTGAGTGTGTAAAATGGCAGAATTGTTCCCCCTCAGAAGTGTGTCCTCTGGAAGCTGTTTTTAATTGCAAGTATTTTTCTATGCTGATTGCATTGCTGTGATTGATGAGGCTCCATTAATGAAATAGAGTACACAAGTGACGACTTTCGCCACCAAATTAAGAAGGCTCTATGGTACTGTGGGGCTTTTTTTTTTTTCTTTTTTTTTTGTTTTGTTTTCATTTGAGTAGAAAGGACAAATGCATTTTGAATCTGGCTCCTGAGTAATTTCCTAGAAAGTATAAGACAAGTAATTTTACCAGTATTGGAGGAACTAATGAACTAATGTTAGTCTTGGAGAATCACTTATGTAAATGATGCTTTCATTAGCAGAAAAATAGTGGTAAGGGTCCAGAAAATGTTAAAAAGACCTGCTAACCTGTAATTAAAAAACCTCCATTGCTTCATGCACTTGTTTACATTGAGAGTTACAACATAAGATAGCCTAGAACTTAAAACTCTAACTTAAAACTAACTAAATTCTGTGTACTTATGAGTAAGTACTAGAAATGGAGTCATAAAACAGAAATTCAAGAGTACAGAGAGAACAATATGATTGGAATAATTGGCAGCGAGTATTAGTGATGCCACAAGTGAGTCTTCAGCAGAGTCATGAACTGTACGGATGGAGTGATACTGAGGAAGAGAAGGCAGCAATTCCTCCAGTCCCAAGAGGGGGCAGAATATGTGAATTGGCATATAGGCAGTTTTTACCATACGTTGTGTCTGGTAAGCACAGGATGTGAACTAATGTCCTGTTCTGTGTGTAACACTGCCCTGAGGATAGGTCTCCCAACTTCCTAGGGCAGCAGTACTGTTATTTCATGGGAAACTCAGTAACTGTCAGACACACCAATTAAATGAATATTGTGCACTCATTTAGCTGCTTGATAAAATAACAATACTTGACATGGGGTATTTTGGAAATGATATGTAAAAGTCTTGATTAATTTTAGTCTGATACAAATAAGTGCTGGCATTAAGCTTCCATGATTTTGAATCCTAGACTGGGATGTAATCTGGTGGCAGATAGTTCCATTTCAGTGAGAGTACCTTCTGAACTGCACCATGAAGGCCACATAGGTATGGCTTTGGAC
>NC_089912.1:43711587-43741587 GCF_040182565.1 Anser cygnoides
CCTCCCCTCCCCTCCCCTCCCCTCCCCTCCCCTCCCCTCCCCTCCCCTCCCCTCCCCTCCCCTCCCCTCCCCTCCCCTCCCCTCCCCTCCCCTCTCCTCTCCTCTCCTCCCCTCCCCCCCCCCTAAAGACAAAAAACCCTCAATCCCCAAGAGCCTACAGCTGTTTCCTTCTTACAATCCCAGTTCCAATATCCAGTCCCAATTACTCTAAAAATCATACTTATGAGCTTTTAAGTACTGATTCTTAAACAATTTGTGTTGGTAATAAAATTTGTAGAAATATTTTGCTGTCTTGTGAACTGATGTTAGTCTTAGAATATTTATCCCACATTCATCTATTGTATGATTTGCTTATGCAGGGAGCATCAGTAAGTTAAGAACAGCTCATTTCACCTAGTCACTTCTTCATGTTCATCTGTATGAATACATAATTTAGGTAGGGCTAAACATCTGTAAGCTTGAAGAACTATACACTTAAATATAAAAAAGTGGCAAATGAATGTGTCACATTGTGTACTAACGTATTTTTTTAAAAGATTGTAATTGGTAGGTGTGAAATTGTATTTTAGTAAAAATAATATTTTGCATAGGGACATGTATGAAGATACACAGGTAATAATAAGCCATAGTAATAACCAGTGAAGTGAATGAAATACTGGAATCAAATTGACTGTTAAAAATTCAAAAAATAAAAGTAGATTTTTCCTCATTGACATACATTCAAACATAAATCTATTATCATATAACGGTGGATGAATTTTAAACTAATATGTTTTCTTATAAAAAATGCTGAGGGTTTCTTAATCTATTACACAGTAGTTGTAAATACCAGTGTCAGAATTTTCTTAGAAAATTAATATTAAATATACAAATAATAAAGAATTGATTTTGTAATTCTTGAATGCGCACGATGGTTACTTTATCATTTAATTATTCCTGCCCTCTTTCTATGAATTACTTAGTCTATGAATGTGTCTAGTTATATAATGTGAGAGACTTTTTTGTCTTAGAGCCTTTTTTTTTCTAAATTTTTGATATGACAAAAGAAAAATTCATTCTTTTTAAGTGTAGAAAGAGAATTTTACTAAAACCAACACAGTTATCTGCAAATAAGATTACATTTTTTTTGTCTGTACATTTGGAACTGATTCAAATGTTGATCATTTCACACTCCTGTTTCATGTAGGAATCAATCTTGTCTTTTCTATTAAGAGCTTGCTTGCCAAATCATGATTTTAATCTATTATACAGACCACTCTGGCTAGATTCTGCATGTGTCCAGAGCCAAAACCTTAATATTTTATATAAACAATGCATAGTGTGGTGACTAATCCCTGTTTTGCCCTTTGTCTTCATGTGTAACAAGAGCAGATAGCTCTTGGGCAGCACTGGTTGATATACCACTCTTCAGTAATCCCATCCTTCTTCACATATGAAGATAAATGCTGTAAGAGAGCTCAATTATCAGCTGTAGTATATAATTCATATATTCTTTTCTGCATGTCACTCTTCAGGACTAGAATGGCTTGAGATGACAGGCATGGAAAAATAAGAGTGTTTTGAAAGTAGGGGAGTAACAGATTTTGAAGGGAGTAAAACTTTTGGTAAGTTAACATTATCACACCAGTAAAATAAATGTAATGTTGTTTTAACATACTAATAGGAGGAATATTTATGTTTTCTATGACATATATATACACAGTTTGTATTCGTGTTTCTGTTATTTGACCTAGGCTGATGGCTTTGGAGAAGGACAAGGTTATGAGAAAAACAATGCTTGTCCAGTAAATAGAAAGATAATGGCTCATCACAATAGTAATGTTTTGTAGATCAGAACTCAAGACTTTGAAGTATTTTGCTGAAGTTTGACTTAAATGTGTCAAATGCTGCTTTTAAAAGTGTTCATAAATACTTTGCTGGATTGAGAGCTTTTCTGAGTGTCTGTCCTGATGGACACCATCAGAATTTAAAAATGTAACAGAAAATGTAAAAGAAAATTTTGACTGTAGTCAGAAGTTTTCAAAGAAAAATAAGTAACTAACTTCTTCTGATCCAACAGGGAGACTTCAATACTGTGATTTTCAAGTTTATCCTCATAATATGTACAGACATTTTAAAATGCTGTCAGCTTCTCAGATTACATTAAGTTCAGTGAACACATAACCATGTCACAGTCCTTAAGGAGAATAATTGCATTGTTTGCTTTAGAGATTTCTACTTAAAGATTTTATTTATTTATTTATTTATTTAACTATTTATTTATTTATTTTTACCATGTAGCCTATATTTCAGTGTTGCTTTGGAAAATTTCAAAAGTTAAGGGCTCTGTGTGATTTTGTTTGATTTTGAAATTTTTCTGTCTTTATGTAGAAACATAACCCTATAAAACATGCCTGAGCTGAAAACAATGTGTCATGGGTCCTCTCCTCACAGGAGCATGCATGTGCCCCCAGATACCAAAAGATTTCTCATATTTTTTAAAATAAGTTTCCTCCAGGTTTTGTTTTCTTTCACAGTTTGTTCTGAAACAAAAATAGTCTGGATTTCTATTTACCACGCCACTGGAACATTCAAGTGAACTAGCTCAATATTTTTATTAGATGAAACACAGTATTCACATTATCTGCCCTTAGGGAAAATGGACTGCTTATGATAGTACAGGATCAACCTTCTTTTGAGAGACATGAACCTATACATTAACCATGATAGGTGGGTTTTGCACATAATACATTCAAGGAGGTAGTTCTGTATGAATGGGGTAGATGAAATCCTGGAGTTTTTCAACCAGGAAATATATGAAATATGTTGAAAATATCATGTAATTTGCAAACAAACAAAAACAAACAAAAAACCCACTTTCTGTGTTACAAATTAAGCATGAGAAACAGCACCAACTGTGCAACAGTCCTGGAAATTTATGCTTTTTGGTGTGTTATAATTCTACTGGTTCCACATTTTGGTCCATGCTTGTTCCTGAAAAAAAGAGGTTTCAAGAGGTTGGAAGGAGAACGTTCCTTTTCTGACCTTTGGTCTGCATTGATACAGAGTAGACTTACATAAAAGTTAAAGAAAAAAATAATCTCAGTGACCGCAAATCTTATCCTCTTGTAGGTAAATGGGAATGAACCATTAATTTGGAAGTCCCAGCACAATGCTGTCTACGTGGCAGCCATACAAAAGCTTGGTCCTAAAACCTTGCTCACAATCACACAAGTGTGCGCATCTGTGGCATATGCTAGAGAGCTATTTTTGTGTATCAACATTGTTTCTTATAGTAGGAAGCTTTCCTATCAAAATATTTGGCTTAAAAATGGAATAGAATCAGATATTTTTATTTATTTATTTAATTTTCAATCCTCTAGAATTGCAACACAGGATAAAAAGAAGGACCAATAAAATCATAGAATGGTGAAAGATTTGGGTTGGAAGGGACCTTAAAGATCACCTAGCTCCGACCCTCCTGCCATGGGCAGAGAGATCTCCCAGTACATCCTGTTGCTCAAAGCCCCATCCAACCTCGCCTTAAACACTTCCAGAGAACAGGGCATTCGCAAATTATCTGGGCAACCTCTTCCAGTGTCTCACCACCCTCATCGTAAAGAGTTTCATCCTTATATCTAATGTAAATAGTCTCTTTTAGATTCAAGCCATTACCCCTTTTCATAGCACCATGTTCCCTGAAAAAGAGTCCCTCCCCAGCTTTCCTGTAGGCCCCCTTTAGGAACTGGAAGACTGCTATGATGTCTCCCTGGAGCCTTCTCTTCTCCAGGCTAAACAACTCTAGCTCTATCAGCCTGTCTTCGTAGAAGAGGTGCTCCAAACTTCTTATTATCCTCGTGGCCATCCTCTGCACTCATTCTAATACATCCATGTCCTTCTTATGTTGAGGGCCCCGGAGCTGAATGCAGTGCTCCAGGTGGATTCTCATGAGAGCAGACGAGGAGAATCACCTCCCTCAACCTGCTGGCCTAGCTTCTTTTGATGCAGTTGAGGATATGGTTGGCATTCTGGGCAGCAAGGGCACATTGCTGGCTCTTGTTGAGCTTCTCATCAACCAACACTAGCAAAGTCTCTTCTCCTCAGAGCTGTTCTCAGTCTGTTCTCCACCAGGACTGTATTTGTATTTAGGCTTGCCCCAGCCTTGGTAAATGACAGAATGACCTTGCTCTTGGCCTTGTTGGACTTCATAATGTTCACACAGGCCCACCTCTCAAGCCAGTCAAGGTCCCTCTGTATGGCATCTTCCCTCCAGTGTTTTGACTGCACCATGCAGCTTGGTGTCATCAGCAGACTTGATGAGGGTGCACTTGATCTTACTGTCCATGCTGCCAAGAAAGATTTTAAACAGTGATGGCTGCAATATCAAACCCTGAGGAACACCACTCATCACTGGTCTCCACCTGGATATCAAGCCATTGACCACAACTCTTTGAGTGTAACCATCCAGACTATTCCTTACCCACCGAGTGGTTCAACTGTCAAATCCAAGTCTCTCCAATTTAGGGACAAAGATATCATGGGAGATAGTGTCAAATGCTTTCCACAAGTCCAGGCAGATGAAGTCACAGAATCACAGAATCACAGAAATGTAGGGGTTGGAAGGGACATCAAGAGATCATCGGGTCCAACCCACCTGCCAAAGCAGGTTCCCTAGAGAAGGTTGCCCAGGTAGGAATCCAGACAGGCCTTGAATATCTCCAGAGAAGGAGACTTCACAGCCACCTTCGGCGGCCTGTTCCAGTGCTCTGTTCCAGAAGAAGTTCTTTCGAATGTTGGCGCAGAACTTCCTGTGTTCTATTTTTTGGCCATTGCCCCTTGTCATGTCCCCACAAACCACTGAAAAGAGATTGGCCAAATCCCACTGTCTCCCACACTTAAGACACTTGTAAACATTGATAAGATCCTCTCTCAGTCTTTTTTTTCTCAAGGCTGAACAGACCCAGGTCTCTCAGTCTTTCCTCATAGGGAAGATGCTCCAGGCCCCGTATCATCTTTGTGGCCCTCCGCTGGACTCTTTCCAGGAGATTCCTGTCTTTTTTGTGCCGGGGAGCCCAGAACTGGACACAGTACTCCAGGTGAGGACCAGGGCAGAGTTGAGGGGGAGGATCACCTGCCTTGACCTGCTGGCCATGCTCCTTTTAATGCACACAAGGATCCCATTGGCCTTCTTGGCCACCAGGGCACACTGCTGGCTTATGGTCAACCTGTTGTCCACCAGGATCCCCAGGTCTTCCTCCTCAGAGCTCCTATCCAGCAGGTCATCCCCCAGCCTGTACTGATACATGCAGTTGTTCCTTCCCAGGTGCAGGACTTGCTGTTGTTAAACTTCATTTGTTTTTTTCCTGCCCAGTTCTCCAGCCTGTCCAAGTCAGTTGTTCTTTACCTGTCCACCAACGCTGTGGCCACTTTGTAGAAGACCACCAGGTCTGTCAGGCATGATCTGCCCTTAGTGAAGTTATGTTGGCTGTCACCAGACACCTCCTTGTTTTCCATGTGCCTTAGCATAGTTTTCTTGAAGATCTGCTCCAGGATCTTGCTGGGCACAGAGGTGAGACTGACTGGCCTGTAGTTCTCTGGCTCTTCCTTTTTTCTGTTTTTAAAACTGGGGGCTATGTTTCCTCTCTTCCTGTCGGGGGAACGTCACTGGATTGCCATGATTTCTCAAATATGATGGACAGTGGCTTAACAACTTAATCTTCCAGTTCCCTCAGGACCCACAGATGCATCTCATCTAGCCCCACGGAATCTTCAGGTTTCCTAGATGGTCTCATACCCGATTTTCTCCTACAGTGGGTGGTTCTTCATTCTCCCAGTCCCTGCCTTTGCCTTCTGGGACTTGGGCTATGTGGCTAGAGCACTTGCTGGTGAAGACTGAGGCAAAAAAGTCATTGAGTACCTCAGCCTTCTCCATAACCTGGGTAATCAGGTGTTCCTTTTCCTTCTGGTGAGGGCCCACAGTTTCCTCAGTCTTCCTTTTATCACTGATGAACCTACGGAAGCCTTTTTTGTTGCCCTTGATGTCCCTGGCCAAATTTAATTCTAATAGGGTTTTAGCTTTCCTAACCTGATCCCTGGGCATTTACACAAGTTTTCTGTATTCCTCTTAGCTTATCTTTCCTTCTTTCACCCTTTCTAGGCCTTCTTTTTCCTTCTTGAGTTTTCCAGGAACTCCTTGTTCATCCTTACACGACTCCTGGCTTTCTTGCCTGACTTCCTCTTCATAGGGATGGCTTGGAAGAGGTGATCCTTGAATATTAACCATTTATCTTGGGCCATTCTTCCTTCCAGGGCTTTTTCCCATGATGTTCTACCAAGCAGATCCCTGCAGAGGCCAAGGTCTGCTCTCCCGAAGTCCGGAGTAGTGAGATTGTTGTGCTCCCTCCTCGTTGCCCTCAAGATCCTAAACTCTATACCAATTTGTGGTCACTGCATCCCAAGCTACCCTTGATCTTCAAACTCCCAACCAGCCAACCTTTCCTGGTTGGTGAGAGTGAGGTCTGGCATATCACCTCTTCTTGTTGGTTCCTTTGACACTTGGAGAAGGAAGTGATTACCAATGCATTCCAGGAACCTCCTGTATTGCCTATGTCCTGCTGTGTTTTCCCTCCAACAGATATTGGGGTGGTTGAAGTTCCTCATGGGGACTAGGGTTTATGAATGTGAGGCTGCTTCTATGTGTTTATAGAAGGCCTCTTCTGCTTGGTCTTCCTGGTCAAGTGGATTGTAACAGACTAACACTGTAATGTCACCTCTCCCTTCCCTCCTCGGAATCCTGACCTATACACTCTCTGTCAGCTCCTTATCTATCCCCAGGCGGAGCTCCATGCACTGCAAGAATCATCACCTGGTCCATAGCATAACAGAATGTATTTACTGAAACAAAGAAAGAAAGACTGTATTAAGACATTACTCTGTTTGGCAGCACTTCTATGGACAAAAGGGACGTTTCCTCATATTGATTTTCAGATGCAGTTCCCTGTTCACCACAATTTGGTTCCTGTAGTAATTGGTACAAAATCAATATTTTTTATGTACCTCTCAGCCCACATCCCAAATAATCTTGTTTAAAAAGATAGACCCAATAGTCCAAAGGACAGCTAAACCCTTGGAATGCTTTTATATGAACAAGAATCAGAAAAATTTCATTGCCTGAAACCCAAAAATAAAATAACCTACCTCAAAGCACGAGTGAGGGAATGACAAGTTTATTATAAAATCATTTTGGTTTTGATTCCATAATGGATTTTGATGGAAAACTAAATGAATCATCTTATCTTTTATTTGTGCAGAGAAGCTCTGAGCAGCCGCTGAGCTTTCCCCAGACACAATGTATGTTCTGAATGGTTGGACACTTCTGGTCGTTTTGCAGGCTTGCCTGCGGTTGTTATGCTCTGCACAAGATGTATTTGCTCAAGGGGTTCAGTCATCACGCTAAATAAAATCGTTCACTTTGGTTGGCAAATATTGACTCAAGCTGTTACGCTTTTATGTATTTCAGAGACTCACAATGTTTGAGGGCTCAGCAAGCAAACAAGAACAGGTACAGGAAGTTATTGTGATGTTTTGGACTGATGTTTGTTTTTCTGCTGCTGATGTATGTTCTCCATTGTGTGTGGCTTGTTACTAATGACCTTGTTATATAGTGCACCACTGCTGATAAGGCCAAAGGCTTTAACATAATACAAATACATTTCACATTTCCACTTGAAGAGTTTATTTTAATTGTGTTTTGAAATATACTGTACCCTAAAGGCGCTCTCTTCTCTGTAATGTACTTTCTAGAAATAAAATCCTGTGAAGAATGGAATGTATAATGGGGTGAGGTGTAATGGACAGTTTTCTATTCAATTGGATCTGATAGTATCCATTCAGCATAAATCTAAATCCTGAACTATGGAAGAAAATTAAACAGGAGGTCAGAAATAATGGTTTTTCTGAATGTTTGGTTTATTCATTTCTCCAAGGGAGAGAAATAGGCAAATATTGAAAAGCATCTTAAAGATTCCTAGTTTTTATGTTCCTTTTCCCATTTGTTACTCCTCTTGAAAAACTGCAGAGTCATGAGCATGCAACATTTGTTTTGCTAATTGAAGAATGTCTCCCTACAAATTATTAGCTTCCAGGGTGTATTTTATTTATTTATTTATTTATTTTTATCAGTTACCTCATTCCAGAGGTAACATGACCATAATCTGAGGTTTGATGCATTTCAGAAGCCATTGTTGGAGCCAGCATCACGCAGAAGTCATGTAGAAGAATTGTTGTTAAAAAAGCACAGATTCAAAAGCAATTGAGGAGGAAATCTGTCAATGAATTTAGAAAATTCTAGGTGTTTTACTATATTAAATAGTTTAAGAAAAATTAAATCATGACTTCATTTTGTCACTGATTCTTTATTAGTGATTGAACTTTGGACTGCTGATCTTGAGAAAGCTGGCCAGATCTTGTAGGAGGTGGAATATTTGGAAAAAATTCTGACCTAAAAATGTATATATCTGGTTTCCATCATTATTGCTAAGTTTTTCTTATTTCTGTGCTGGGACTGAAATTTCATCTCTTTGAAATATCTAAGCTAATGTTATATACATGTGAAGGTGCTTACATATATTCATAACAAGAGTGGACAAGTACTATATGGAGAGTTTCATTGGGAGATTACAACATGTATGAACCACACCAAGCTCAGGAAATTCCCCCAGCTGAAAGTAGTTGGAGACTAGGGGCAAGCATATTCCATACTTATTCTTACATATTCTCTGATTCTCTATTACAAATGTTATTTGAGAAAGAATATGAACCTCCAAGAACCCCTGTACAGACCCCAGGGGGGTGACTTAACACTCGTTTGTTGTCTTCAGAGTGTAAAGGATAAAAAGCTCTGCCTACAACAACTCAGCATGAAATGGATTTTGTGTTGATGTTGTGCTGGGCATAGGGGCATAGCTCAGAAGAACAAAGGCTTGCAGATTTCATAATCACAGAAATGACATCTCATGAATTACAAAGCTATCTGTAGGTATATTCAAGTTACTGAGAGTCCCATGAGAACTATCATACCTTACTAGGAATACCTCCCAGAATATTAAACTAACAGGCTACAGAATCCTCTTGCACATTCTAATAGGTGAAGAAAAGAAGAGAAGGACTTGAGCTTTCTTGAAGTTTTAACCCTTTTAACTTTTTCCAGCCTAATCTTGAGACGGAAAGATCTACCTGAAAAGATTAATGACAGAAAAAGCCTTTAGTTTCTTCACAGAAGATCTGGTTTCTAGAGATATAATTGTCTGGATTATGCTTCAGCATGAAAAAGTGAACAATACAGGAAGAACCAATTCCTGGCTGAAGGTCTGACTCCAGCAGGACGGTCATTCTTTATCAGTATTTGCTCTTCATACATCCAAGAAAAGAATGCAAATAGAATGATATATTAAGTGTCTATTCTCCAGCGATAAAATTGAAAGGTAATGTTTAATCAGTAGTTATGTGTTCTGATTTTTATGTTATGGGCTGACATATGTACAGCAAAGAGTTGAAACAAATGCATCACACGATAATTCTGGGATGCTGCAAGAGGAAGTAGCTTATCTACTGGGGTTAATGTTGCTAGTTAAATTTTACCTGATTTAAAAACGATAAAAGTATATGTCTTGCCAATAGAAGAGTCAGAATGGAGAAGTTCAGAGAGAAATAACCTAAGGCTTGTTTCTAAGATGATTCCAAATTAAATTTATAAAAGATCTTGTTGCAACAAATTTAGAAATACAGATTGGGTGCAGGAATTACATTAAAATTCTATGGTCTCTGCGCATGTTGTCAATAAAAAGATCACAGTGACTCAAAACTGTTAGTTTGATGATGTTCAACTTAGAGGAGGAGTAGAAGTGCTGTTGTGAAATATAGTGTTCGTTAAAAACTTTGCTAG
The DNA here is from genome assembly GCF_040182565.1 of Anser cygnoides. Lineage (NCBI taxonomy): Eukaryota > Metazoa > Chordata > Aves > Anseriformes > Anatidae > Anser > Anser cygnoides. Next base: position 43,721,510 of record NC_089912.1, read on the forward strand.
TTTATGTGGATTCTGAAAATGTTATTTGTTGTCCATTAATAATATGTTTTTAAACTAATCGCACTATTAATGAAAATCAGATATAGTCTATTGTTTATTTCAGCCTTCTTAAAATGGCAAGGCTCACAATTCTGTTAGAATCCAAGCAGATGAGAAATGACCTTTTAAAATTTACATTCCAAATTATGGGATCAAAAAGGAAGTTATTTTCTGGTCTTTCCAAAGAGTCAAGTAACTCTGGAATCATTGCAAATCAGTGTTTGCTTTGCAACTACAACAGATTATCTGGATAAATCTGTTTACTAGACAGATCAGGAGAATACATAATTGCCTAAAGTTCAGTGGCAGAGGTTAGATCACTCAGAGCTTGCTTTCTGGGAACATGCTGGTTTGTTCAAAAATATTATTAGAACAACTGTTTCTCATTTTGGGGTTTCCACTTACTAAGTCTGTGATTGCTGATTCTCCATGAAATAAAAAGAAGATTGAGCATATGATTTTCCCCCAAAATACAAAATTTTCTATTATAATGCAATTGAAGGTGACATGATTGTCTTAAAAATAAACAAACAAACAAATAAATAAATGTGTGCAGTAAAAAGAAGAAAGTTTTCTTAGGTTAAAAAAAACAACTACAGGTACATATTGTAACTACAGACAAACAGTAGTGAGTTCCACAATAAAAAGACTCTGGAAGAACACTTATTTGATGTCTATTTTATCTATAAATTGAGTCCAAGCTCTCCTAAATTTAAACATCAGTTGACATTTTTCTTTGGAAAAAGTCCACCCAGGTACTTAAGAGAAAAGGTAAGGTCTTCAGTGCTGTGTTGCAACAGAATAGCTTTTTCATGCTCTTAGAGCATTAAGGCCTGCATTGTTCTGTGAAGATGTCAGCTGTGGATCCTAATTCGTGGTTCTCCAGCAGAACCTGGAGAGATGGGTAGTGACTGCAAACTTTAACAGGTGTAATCTAGCAAAATGTTGAAAACCTTGAGACTCAAATGAAATTCCAGAGCTTTTGCAGTATGGGTTTTTATGTAAAATATTTTACAGAAATTTAATACTGAATAGGTCTTATATTTACCTGGAGACTGTACTCAGTTCACAGTATACAATAAGAAACCTTATGAGCTATTGCAATGTAGAAATCTTTCAATGAGTTGGACTATTCTGTATTGACTGAATTTTGTTGTTGTTGTTGTTTTCCAGCAAATACTACTGATTGCTTACTGACACTCTAGATATATTCTAATATATATTTTTAAAATTATGTGTGCCACAATATAATTCAACACTCTGCCTCTTCAGTAATTGCTGTATGCAATTATGCTTTAAACTGAGTATAACTATTTTTTCCACCTGAAAAGTATAAATATATATTTATATTTATAACTGAAAAATTTGTAATGCAGAAGCAATTCTGTAGGTATAAAAATGGATGACACTTCTGCAGTTTTTCCTTTACAGAACTCCTATTCCAGAGTAAAAACACTGTCCCTGATGGAAATAGGGGCATTATGGTAATGGTTGTTGTCCCTGCTTGAGCAAGGGGGTTGGACCAGATAACCTCCAGAGGTCCACTCCAAACTCTGTGATTCTATAGCCTATCATTTCAAGTTATATATCTGTTAATATAACTGTAACTGTAGGGTTTAAATACCATTTACATATGGAAACTGCTTCAGACTTGTTCATCACAATATTGAACATAATAGTTGTGACAAGACCTTTACACTGTAGCAATACTTAACGGGTCGCGGGCCTTTGGACAGTTGTTTTTCTTTCTTGATGAACGCTGAAGAACATTATAAAGAGAAACCAAGAGAAAGTTTGTGTTGGGAAGAATGGCTGTACACCTGGCAGTGGTGATGTAACCGTGTGACTGAGAGCTGTGAATGAATGACTCGTGTCATTCTCCACCAGGAAGCACCTGATTCTCCCCACTGTCTCCTGTAACAAAGCTTATGGCAGAAAGATAGCTGGGAGAGACCACTGATGGGAGAGACCTTTCCTTTAGGGCATGCCTTCCCATTCAAGGGCTTTCTGTCTGTTGCCTCTCTCTGAGTGCTCCTGTTGTTGTCTTTACACTAGCACTATTGTCTTTGTGTAGGGGCAATGACTTAGCCCTTTAGCTGAAACCAGTTTAAGGCTGGCGGGTCTTTCATTTGTTGGGCCATTAGATAGTGCACTTGCTTGAGAATTTAAATTGAGAACTTAAAACAATTCATTAACAAACACAGAAGCAAAATGTTAAGGCAAAGATATAAACAGGTTAAACGGTTAACTCCAGGAAATAAGTATTTGGAGAAAGGAAAACACTGATGAATGATATGGGGCTCTTTTACAGCTGAAGATGCACTCTTCTTTCTTCCTTACACAGAGCTGGATAGATTTATTTCACAAAGGGTAATTGACTTTCTCCTTAGCAGGATGCAAAGTCAAGATGGCTGGTAATTTAAGGCATTGAAGGTTATTACTAAATTAGATTGACAGGATCGAGGGGAAAAAATGCAGCTACTGTAAAAGCAAAGTGATTTTTTTTTGAGTTGATACGGCCAAAGAGTACTCAAAAAGAAGAAGAATTAAAGTAACCTTTGCAATATCTTGTAGCTTGTAGTCACAGATATTTTGGCTGTCATGAAGCTCATATTGATATGATAAAAGGGGACTGAGTTGAATGGGTAATTCTTGGATCTTCATTAAGAATTTGTTCCAGGATTCATCATGTGATGATGTTGCTGAATTAAAGCCAAAGGCTGTAAACTGCTGATGAAGATAAGCTTTCTGTATTTACATGTGTGAAACTCCTGATTTATTTATTTATTTGTTTATTTATTTATTTATTTATTTATTGTATATTTGTTTTATTTAGTTTGTTTCGTATTATTTATTGCTATTTATAACCAAGGAACTAGTTTTGCATAGATTTCATGAAGATAGAAAAAAAAAATGTCTTATTTGTGGTGCAGGAAAGTGTATTGCAAGCAAATACTGAATAAAACTTTAATGAGTCCATGACTGGTACTAGCTGACGTAATAGCAATAGTGGGTGAGATTAGCACTGTGCTTGTATGGCGATCCTTCAGACTGAAAGAGTGTATTAATTCAGAGTGCTCTTTCGTTACTTTTCATTGTGTTTTTCAAAAAAATAAAAAAATAAAAGTTACAATCTTTGTTGTATAACACATGAAATAACAGTAGCTTAATATGTATATGGTCCATTTCACTTTGTCTTTTTAACTACTATATTCACAATGAGAAAATAGAAAAATACTTATGTCTGTAATCTTGAAAGAGGGTACGTGAGAAGTCTGGATTATGCATATTTAAAAAAAAAAGACAGAAAGAAAAGACACCTCACAGTGATACAGAATACAAGAAAGCACTAGAATTAATTGACTTTCACTCTACCATAGAACATACAAGCTACAGAACTAGTAAACAGTTTGTGTCTGTCCACCTTACCCTTTTTTTGTCTAGTCATTTTTTACATTTGATTAAGTTCCTCATTAAGAGTTGGGAAGCTATGGATTTTCCTTGAAGTACTGCCATATTGTGTTGTATTCTGTGTTTTGTATCTAAGTTATGATAATAGATATGATTAGGTTGTACAAACGACCCCTTCCCCCCCCCCCCAACATCTGAAAAGTCTGCTGCAAAAGACCACATCAGTTTTGTGTCCAGTTATGGCACCCAGGCAGGACCTGTTGGGCTAAACAGAGCTAACTGTTGGTCTTTCTGAATCATCTGACTGTAATAGGTCCATGCACTTTCCTTGGAAATGGTAATTACTGTGCACAATGAGTACCTCTCCCAGAAATAACAATGTGCTGCACAGTAAGAAGTACAGAATCAGTCCAGTCAGGAATAGATGTGACTTTAAATATAGTAGTAAATATATTTTCTTGTTGACAAAATATTCAAAGGCTTTTATTTATTTATTTATTTATTTATTTATTTATTTATTTATTTATTTATTTTTACAAGATTTCCCAGACATAAATCAATATGGCCACATTTGAATATGAAAGAATAAGAAACACTAAGTATAGATTTCAGCACTTAATAACTACTCATTCTGTTTATTTCCCAGTTTTCTTTGTTATTTTTTTCCTGTCTCTGCTAAGAGCCAACATATTTTTGGCTTTCAGTTTGAAGTGTGAGGCACTGCCAATCAGTAGGAAATATAAAACAGATAAGATTCATATAAAGTCTTTTGAACTGTTAAAATCTCTGGATGGGAAATGTATGTTAAGTTGTTTATATTTGGCACAAGAAGAAAAATTTCCATTTTTAAATTCAAAACATCTCCACCTTTGTAAATGAAAATAAATCACATGGGTCATATAGAGTTCCACTTCTGTAAAATCCATCATAGGTCCGATAAAAGTTTATATAAGTCAGCAACCTTATCTGTGGCTTGTTTGAAAGTCATTTTGAAGATTAAAATTAGGTGTCTCTTTGCACTGTATCCTTTGGAAAAGTAGTGTATTAGTAACATGCTCATGACACAGTAAAAACACTGTTTTGTTAGTGTTTTAATACTTTAAAACAGATACACAATGTTTCTGTGTCATTCTAGCTCACCCATATTAGCCCAATACTTTTAATTTGTTAAGGATGTCTATCTAGAGCTGATGTCTCTATATTTTGCTTTTGTTATTGTTGTTGTTTTTATTTGTTTTGTTTTGTTTATAGACAAAAATCTTCATGGATAAACACCCAGAATTCTGTAGTTATATAAATTTGCAGGCTGTGTGGAAATGTGCTGTCCCAGTTTTCTGAATATTAACAGTATTGGAACTCAAAGTTAATGTTCACATTAGTGGTGAGTTTTTCTGTATCAGTGTGTGCATCACTTTTTGTATCATATGTGTACAGGATGTAGCTCAGAGATTCTGGATGGCAGTAAATCTCAAAGATGAAGTTGAGAACAGCATCACCTTTGGAACAGTTAGGCATTGCTAATGAGTACTAATCATATGGCAATTCAGAGAGTGAGAAGCAGTCTCTGGCATAGCTGCAAGCTGTTTTATGGAACATCTTATATTTCAAAGCCAGCAGAATCAGTAATAGCTGAAAAAGATGTTCAGGACAGGCTTGCCAAAATAAAAACACTTCAGCAATTGAAAACATTCTCTAGAATCTGCAGTAATGGAAGCCTCCTCAAAGGAGAAGCTTAACCTTGAAACCTTGTGACATTTTGGCTTTGGTTGGAACACCCTTTCACTCACAGATTTGGTTGAGTAGACACTAATTTAATTCAGGGAGAAAAATCTCTTAGAATGATAATCAAGGGTTATGCAATGTTAGCAGAAGCATGGTTAGAGGGGTAGTATTTAAGCTAGTGCTTATGCTCTTATCTTTTTTAGATCACTTAATCTAGGAATTTTCATGAGAAAAGTACTTCTTTCCAACATTTTCCCAAAGCAGAGATCATACAGCTACAAAGATTTCAGAAGACTAGGGAAACCCAAACCATTCTAGTTGCATTTTCTCAAGGAGGTTGTAAACCAAGTTACAGAGGATACATAAGCTTCATCATTTAGATTTGAAAGGTCTTTTAGTCTTTTAGGGTATTATGAAATCTAATGCATTTAGAGGTTGTGAAAATTCAAGTGTTATTTTTCCTGCCCACCCCCTCACCCCCTGCCTCCTAACCCCATCATCCCCCCAGTGAACGGCAAGAGAAAGCAAATACATTTTTAAAAGCTTCTATTCTGTAACTAAGAGAAACATCACCAACTTTTCGATTTACATAAAAGATTTTCACAGAATACAATCATTTACAATAGGGTCTACGTGAAAATGCAAGTAATTCAACTGCATTAATGATATTTGACATTGCATTTGATAAAGGTGACTGTATAGCAGATGCCTTACTAATGACGTGCCTTACTGTACAAACATAGTAAAATGTAAAAATATATAAAATAGTCTTATTTTGCTCAGTATTGAAAAGAACATGCAGTACTCTCAAGATAAAATGAATAGTTGTCAAGGTTGGGAGAATATGAAAGAGGAACTTTTTTAACACAAAAGTGATGTCACTTCAGTCTTTTTGGATCACATCATTTGGATTTGTAAAGATATCATTGAACTGAGGAAATGATCTCACCCTGCAGCATAAACATGGCCTGTTCTGAGGATATGAAACTCAGAGCTGGAAAATCAGAAGTCTTCAGTGGAAAGACAGAAGTTATTGAAGAAGAAATATTTTATGAAAATAGGTAAAATTTCTGCAAATAAAGTGTGTGCCTTGTAATGAGATTCTCATATATCTGAACAAGCAGCTGCAACCTTGTTGAATTCCCCAACTATTTGGTGCTAATCAAGGCAGAATTTAACACCTGTTTTCAAGAATACTGGTGAACGCTTCAATGCTGGTATTACACGAATGGTCAGTTATTTTTCTGGATTATGACTGAAGATACTTGCTAAAGATGCAAATTTGCATTTTTATTGTTTATTTTTTTCCAAATCTTTGTGAATAGTTACTATTTGGATTTCTATAACAACCTTCAATTACCATTGTAGCCTTTGGACCAAAGTTTGTGTAAACTTGATGTTAACTTTTGGATGACTTAACTTTCTTAAAAGTGGATGTAGAACTCAAAGGTTAATAAAATTTTAATTTTCATAGTTGCTGTGGATGGGAGGGAATGAAGATGAAAGAGCCAGACTTTTCTCACTAGTGGCCAGTAACAGGGTTAGAGGCAGTAGATAGAAAGTGAAAATTCCATCTGTACACAAGAAGCACTACATTTTTATTATTATTGTTATTATTATTATTTTTTAACTGTGAGGATAATAAAGCTTCAACCAAAAAAAAAAAAATCCCAACCCTATGGAAAAGCTGAGGAAGAGCTAGCTTCACAAAGAATTAGGAACATTTTAGTAATTTAATACTGGGTAACTTACTGGTCTTCACTATAGATAAGAGCTTTAGCAACATGTTCATACAGTTCTATTTGGTTGGTGATTTGACTGATTGAAATGGGAGCTCCTGAGAGATGTTACCAAGCCCATCCTATTCTCAGTCGTTGGTCGTAGTCCCATGTCAGCATAAAAGCAAAGGGTAAGAGAGCTCTATACTAAAAGCAGTATTATTTGAAATAACTTTAATATAAATATTTCTGGGTTCAGCCTGGAATTGCCCTCTCCTAAAGGCCATTCTGTTCTCATGGAAAGGCCTGGTATAATAGAAGGCTACTGAATCCACCTCTATTTGTAGATTAATATAATGTTGCCGTTTGAAATTGGCCTAATTCTACATTTGGGTAATCAGGAGTATCACATAATTAGTTCAGGAAGTTAGTGACAGCTGATAATATAACATGTTAGGAGGTGTCTGTTCTTAACCATATAGCAGCATGTATTTACCTGGAGGTAAACACAACGCAACCAGGAGGAAAAGTGATAGGCTACCACATTAAATACTTTGCTAGATTTAGGTTTTTAGAAAATGTGTCTTTCCCTGAAATCAGAGAACCCAGCCTTAGCCTTTCTTCTCATCTATACTGTAGGCTGTAGAGATGAAAGGGTGGAAGCTCCTGTGCCAGGTACCCTCCTACCTGAGTCCAGATATGAGTTGCTCAGTGTCTTAGGAGGACCACTGAAAGGGAACCCAATAGTCAAGCCCTGTCTGGAGGTCTGCAGAATGCAGTGCTTTGAGGATGAAGTGATACTATGAGCTCGGAAGTCAAAAAAGGGCTGCAAGGACTTTTCACGTTACATTCCAAAGATTAATACCTCCCTATTACATTTTTGAGATATTGTGATATTAAGACATGAAATTATAATATTTTACCTTTATAGACAACATTCATGGTTTTCTTGTCATCTCTATGTTGATTTTTTGAAGACTATGTAACACTGATTCAAGGGTGTGTGTTTAGGGAATGATTGAAATATTAATGATCTAGTTACCAGGCTTAACTGATCTTGTTTTGAAACTGTTATGAGTGTGTTTGAGTCCCAGGTTAATTTAAATAATACCAGAGTTTTGGAAAAAGAATTGAATTCCATGAGATTTTCTTTATCTGTGTTTCCCATCTGGCTTGCTGTTACAAGCATTTAATCCTGTGTTTGCTGCCAATGTTTCCCAGAAAGTCTTATAATTGCTTGGAATTTGTATGAACAGTTCCAGTCTGGTGCACAATTAGGGATGCACTATAAAATTTTCATTGCTCGATTTAGTTGAAATTATAAGATGGATGGGGAACAATAATGTCCATAGTTGTACCATATAAAAATGACTACTGGAAATTTGCAACAGGGAAAATTTAATGGTAACAATTTCTTTCTCTTTTACTCCAAAGTTGAGGAGAGAGGGAAATATAGCAATTGAATTTAAAAAAAATGCTTGATGTTCTATGATTCTTTCCTTTTGTTTTTCCCTTACAGTAGTGGATCTCAAAACTGGAACCCCTGATTCAGAATATGTTTATGTGCCTCTTTAAGAGGCTGATGTGTGTTTTTGGAGGATATATAAACATGACAGGTTCTTTCCCTTCACCAGGAAAATAAACGTAAATATGTTACTTGTTTTTATATAAACAAAGGGTTCACTTTCTTATTTTGTTGACTCACATGCTCGCTGATGGTGCAGACAGGCATATGTCTAGTAATGATTGGCAGCTGACATCAACATGTCTTTAAAAAACCTGGCAGATTACTCAGTAGGGAATCCCCTTCCCCACATGGCTCTGATTGGAGGTGCATTTGAAAATAACTTAATGTTTACAACTTGTAGCTAGATACCTAAAGCTCCTGATTATTTTATTGTTTGTTTATCTAACTGATATGGTTTCAAAAAATTGTTATGTCTTTAGACACATTTGCAGTGAAGTCAGTAGGAGCTCTGTTGTGCAGCTGTAAGAGTTCAGAATGTAACAACAAATGCACTTGAACATTTATTAACAGGAGAACCTATGTAGTTGTGCAGTACCATGTCCAGTGCTGTTTGACCTAGTCTATGTAGTGGAATACCGTGGCTATTCACATTAATTTGTTTGCCTCATTGTGAAGCAGATTGAATAGCTCTGTTTCAGGTCTGTTTCTTTGACTACAAGGACATTTTTGGATTTTTTCCCCTGATCATATTGCTACTATTCCTGCTGTTATCTGGCACCTTGTAATAGATAGTAATCAAGAAATAGCTGTAATGGTCTTGTGTGTAGGTTTTCAGGCTGCTGAGCTTGAGGAATGAGGGAAGAAGGTAAAATTCTTCCTATATCACCTTTATTCTCAAAGTCCAGGCACCCATGCCCACTTCAAAACAGGCAGAAATGTAATCTATGTTTCTGAAACCACTCAAACATCTGACAGAATGGAAAAAACAGTTTAAGGACAGGAATTTGATATGTGACCCAGTTCAAAAAAGTGTCTGTGACTAAGTATCAGTTTGAAATAGTAAATAGATATGACAGCTTTCCCACACCTTATGTTTATATTACGCATTGCAGTCTTACTGCTTTGTCACGAGGAGACATGTCAGTATTTGGGACAAAATACTGATGTGACAGTCAGGACATAAATAGCCTGTTTGTCGAACTTTAGTAGTGAAGATCTGTGTTTCCTGCAATAAACAGCATATTCTATGTTTTATTGGGTGCTAGATGAATATAGAATTTATAGTGAATAATTTTTTAAACATAAATTGTTGAATAATTTTTTAATTATTATTATTTTTTTAGCAGTCACCAAGAGGTAGCCTGACACATATGGAATATACCATGATGATAGCGTTGTCTTACAAAATAAGTAATTACATTGGCAGATTTCTCTTTTATATACTGTAGTTCAAGGATTTTGAAAGTATCTATCTATTGCATAGAAAATTTCCTTGAGAATAATGAAAAGTGAGTCCATTCCTCCTCTAAGCATGTACACTTTCACTATTCTGAATAACTATCTGATAACAATATTTAGTTTGGTGGAATAGGAAGGTATTTGAAGCCAAACAAAGTACACAATACATTGTAATGGATTTAATGCAGAGATTGAAGAAAAAATTACATGGTATTCTTAATCCACATTATAATTTCTCTTTAGTCAATATGAATTCTTGTACATGTTTTTGCATGAGAACAATGATGGTTTGGGCCTAGATGGGTCATTGCATTTCACTTATCTGTTCTACTGGGAATTATAATTAGCATTTTCAGAGTCATAAGGCCTAGGCTCTTCTTTTGATGCTGCTATGAAGTCTTCAGGTAAGAAGGAAATGAAGACATGACACTCACTTGGTTATAAAATATATATATTTTTCCTTTATATACAGATTCGGCCCTTGGGTAAACCAGGACACCACGGGTAGATTGTGCTGAACTAGATAAGTTGTATTCAGGTCGTATTAAGGAAACAGAAATTCTATAAAGGGAATTTGTGCCACTTAGTTTAGCCCACTAACCTTATTCATGTTTTCCCACTCTCCTGTGGATGTAAGATTTTACCAATGCAAAATCACTGGAGTACTGGAGAATTGGAGTACCAGACGGATTACTTTGATGGTTTACAATTTTACAGGTTGTTCACAAAGGTACCAAATCATTTTGGCCACTTGTGAAGAAAGTCTTGGCACCTGTCAGAGATTTTTCCAAAAAGAATTGCCCATAAAAGGGTGCAAAAGAGATGAACATTTCAATGGTCCTTCAATATGAATGACCAGAATGGATTCTTCATGGTTATAAAAAAAATACAATAAATTCATCCTGCTATTAAAAAAATCATAATATGGAATGGAATGGTTTGTTTCTTGAAATCTGTCTTGCTAATTTTCCCACGAGCTTATACTTGAATTCATTTTTCATTAATATTTTAAAAGCAAATAAAGCCATCAGTGAAGTGCAATAGGATCACAATGGAGTAGATACTTATCAGTGGATAGAAACAGCATACAGCATTTTATGACTTAATATAAACTCTTTTCAATGTCAGACTGGAGAGTAGATCAGCTGAATGGAAAGTGATTATGCAATATCCCTGTAGAAAGAACTCATGCTATAATTTCCTTTTCAAAAGAATATTACAATAAGAAAGGAAACTCATTGGAATTGGATTCTTTTTGGTCAGAAGTGTCAAATGGCTTTGGGATTTGAACCTTGGTTTCTGTGGAGTCTAGATTTATGTTATGATATTTGTCATTTAACTAATAAGTATAACTATATAAAAGCTACAACAGCTGCTAGACCAACAACTTTTATCTAACTGCTTTGGAAACAAGTTGATGGTGGTGGTGACTGCTACAGTGCTTACCAAAACACATATATTTATGGTATTGATGTTATCAGTTGCAGAGTTCTCAGTGGCTTTGTACTTCCTTATAGCTCAGCCTTGGCTTTCTCTCTTTAGCTCTGCACTCTGGATGAACATCTCCACAGGACATGCATGGTGTCATCATTGGTGCATGTTCTTCTATTTATTAGACTCATCTTGCTGGCCTGATCGATGACTTCCTAAAGTAGCTTATAGGGTCACAAACACTGAGAAAGATCACAATATTGTTTTTGAAGAAGGAGAACATCAATCAGTTCCTGACAAAAAGCCCTCCTAGAAGGCCGTGCCTCTGCTTTGGACTCCCCATGGTGCACCTTTTTTTCTCAGCTTTCCTGCATGTCACTGACAGTGAGCAGGAGACACTTTTGTGACATCAGTGACGGAGATCCCTGCAAAGGGAGGTGAGGGAGGTGCAGGTGATACCAGGATGACCATCATCCCATCTGTGAAGAAAGGGAGAGACATTGAAATTTGTTGTAATGTGGGAAGACCACATTACACCCTTTGACCCCAAAGCTGACTCTCTGGTATAAGCAACACTGGTATTCAAGTATCTCAGAAAAGGATCTTTGTAGCCTCTCTCAGATCCTGCTCACTCCCTTCAGCAGCAAGTTGCCTACAACTGCAGGGTATATGGCTCTGAGGAAAATGAAGAGGGGAAAACAAACAAAAAATCAACTGAGAATATTGTAAGCCAGTGGTGCTACAGATGACCAGCTGAGCTATGATTATTTATTACTGATCAGTGAGCGCCGTGACAATGACTTTCACTAAGCGCTATTTCAAAAGACAATAGGGTGACTGTAGGAGTGTGGCTATAGGGGTCGACAAGCCCCATGGTTGGTGATAACATCGGACTCTTAACGATGAGGCCACGAGGAATGTAAAGAGTTTAGAAGGAACAAAGAAGGGTGATTCAGGAGATGCCTTGCTGTCTCCGACTGCTTGTTCTCCAGCCATTGGTGGGTGTTTGCTGTTGCTGGGCCAAGTTGTTGACCAATGAATAGTTAGTGGAAAAGTACTGCTGTATAGCAGATGGTATAAGAAGGGAACCTGTCCTCAGAAAGGGGGAGTTGAAGTTATGTCATCAATAAAGTAGTAGCAGTTACTCATCCTAAAAGAACCCTGGTGTCCGTGTGGTCATTACACCACAGGTAACAAGGAAATTTTTACTAGGTCACATATGCTGTGCAACAACCTACAGATTTATTTATTTATTTATTTATTTATTTATTTATTTATTTATTTATTTATTTATTTATTTATTTATTTTTTCCACTGCACTGACAATTGTATAATTGTCATTATACAATGAGGATTTTTTTATCTTTTATTTTTCCCATGAGAATATGAATGATTCATTCTTTGATTCATTGGTTTCTGGGATAGAAAATAAGTTGGACAGCCAACAAATCAAACAATTATATGTTATCTGAATTATACTCTACATTTAAAAAGTCTTCTGGAGCTAAATTAATGCACTTTTAGGACCTATTTAACTTTATCTCAAGAGATTCCAAGTCATGCTGAAGTTAGTTAGCTGTTTCTTTCTTCAATTCCCCTCACAGCTAGAAAATTATATATTATTTCTAAACTGGATTTGTCTAACTTCACTATTCAATTGTGGATCCTTAATACACCATTGGCAACAAGCTTAAAATGCTTCCAAGCATAAGCCATATTTTTCCTCTGTGAGCTCCTGCACACGGTGATCAAGTCAATTCTCAGTCCATATTCTGAGAGCAGAATAAACTGAGATCCTAGATCCTCTATGTCTAATGTCGTAACACTCATCTCTTTTTAGTTCTTCTTCGAAATCCCTAATTTATTCCCCATCCTTCTTGCAGAATAAACAGTAGAACAGGACAAAGAAATGAACCAGCTGTTGAGGTTGCCCCCAGAAATGCAATTGCAATAGTTTTGTTAATTCTATGTGTGTTGTACTCTCCTTAAAAGTGAAGCCATGGTATCTGCCAAGGAAGAGTGAAAGAGTAGTATAGATGAATTTATCAGTGAAATTGCAGCAGGGCAGTCTCTATCTGATTTAGTCACAATGCGTTGGAAACTTTGTGCACCAAGAATTGAGCATCTGAACTTTAGATAAGGACTATGCATCTCTAAAGATTTTTTTTTGTTTGTTTGTTTCTCATTGTTACAAGATAAATGATTCATTAGAGAAACAAAAAAAGTTTTCTCCTTTTCATAAACACAGAATCAGTGGGGGGAAAAAAAAAGTCACATTTATTACATAAACTGTATCCAAGAGCATCTGGTTTCATGACTGGCCTTCTGGAAATGCAATCCTTACAAGGTAAATATCAGTGAAGATAAAAACTTGCTGGTATGTTGCGGAGAGTGCAAGTGAGTTTGTAATGTAATGGAGATTGCAGAGAATTTATTTTAATCTCCTTAAACATTGTTATTTTTGGATCTATTTCCAGAAGTTTAAAAGTTGGGCTTTTAAATAAAGAGTTGGGCTTTTTTTTTTTTTTTTCAAATACACAATGCTTCAAAGTTTTCACTTACCAGCCCAGAAATGCTGTACTATAAATACATGAAATGTTGAATACCATGGCTACTAAAGATTAATTATGTTGTTATGTAGATAGTACCTTGACATATCTTTGTGTATTTAACACATTACAAAATATGTTAAGTACACAAATATATAGACATATATAAAGAAAGAAAACTTGATGTGTTTGGCCTGTTACTTAATGTTGATAATTGTGTTGCACCATAGTCACCATTGCATTATTTCATATTATGTCAATATAGCACCATCTAAAATGATGATTTTACGCTGGGATAAGGAAACAATAAAGCAGCAATTTCTTAGGACTTGAATATTAAAAATTTGAGCAGATTTTATAACTGTAAATTCATAAATATTTTAAAAGAAGAATTCTAGATACTGAAAATTCCCTCCAATCTGAAAAACTGTATGCTGAAAACTATCACGGAAAAAAACAAAGAGGCAAACAACAGCAAAACCCACCACCTCCACCACCAAAAGACAACCCTATCACCAGTACCTTACTGTGTAGTGTTTCTTTTCTTTTTTTTTTTTTCCTATCAGCTATTAGAACTTAAGAATACAAATGGACTTACATGCAGCAATATTTTATGTTACTTTATATGTAAAATCCTTCATGTGTAGGAGTAAAATCAGAAAGATTAAGGAGCATTAGAGGTCAGTTAAAATTAGTTTGATCCTGTGGAAAAATGTTGATGACAAGCATCAAATCAACTTAGGCATTTCTTTTGATGTTGGAGTCTCCTTATGGTGTTTTAGGATAAAGGCAAATTCACTGGTTTCCTGCTTAAGTGTAATCCTGAACTAGTCATACGTGAACTTGTATGTTACAAGAAAAAGTAATCATGAATTTAAAGCAAGAGCCTTATTCTGAAATTATCAGGTACTTGAAGTAAAGTGCACTGAATGGATGTTTCATTATCAAGATGCAAGTCATATTGCACTTAGACTAGAAATTCATTTTTGAGACCTGGGTACATAGGATGAGCCATGAGAAAGTTAGGATTTACTGAAATACATAGAACAGTCTGACTGTACAATTTCAGTATGAAATAAGGTTCAAGATGATTTTAGACCACAGGAACAGGTTTGCTTTTAGTGAGGATAGGAGTACACAACTATTCTTTTTTTTTTTTTGTATTTATTTTATTTTTAATTTATTTTTTATTATTTTTATTTTTATTTCATTTTCTTTTTCCTTAATATTTTACTCTCAGTAGAAATTCAAGCATGGAAATTGTTATTAAGGATAAAAGTGCTGATGCTAGTTCAATTTCTTCTAGCTCCCAAAACTGCCATAGGCTCTCTACTGCTTATCTACACCGTGGTGTGCTTAGAGGCAAAGTACACCTCTGTATTTCACTTGTGCAAAGTAAGCCTCAGCTACATTGTCTGTTACACATTTTGTCTGCAGCATTGCTTTTTGTTAGTTTTTTCCTTTTCTTAAATCCATCTCATCAAGTGATTTCAGTAAGATGACAAGAATGAGGTGTAGGGAAAGGTGGAGGGAAAGAAAGGAGTGAATGTAAAGGGTAAAATTTGAGATTATGCTCAGACCCTGCCCAGGTGTTCTGCTACACACCTGTGTTAACTGTCAACATAAAAGACTAAGTTAAAAGTATTTGGCTGCAAAAATATCCCTGTAGTGTGGCAGTATCCTGCTGGGACTCTTCCATTTCTGTGCTGTTTCTCCTCAGCTATGATGCTTCTCTGTTGCGTCAGTGTCCAATCCTGTTCCTACCTTTGCATTCCAGAACTTCGGGCACTGTATCTGGGAGGACACTTGAATGACATAACTACATAATGATTAAGTTCACTTGGTAATACACGTGATACCAAGAGATAATGTAAATAAAAGAGTCTTTATTAATATGAGGCCTATTATTTTGGTAAATAAACATTATATTAATCATTAAATTATGCTGTTTCAAAATGAATGTTACATTAGTCACTAAGTAATTCTCTGTAGAAATGAAGCAAATGGATAGTAGTTCCTTTTTAGATTTTAGTTACTTCCCTATAAGTATGTTTATGACTCAGGAATCCAGTCTGCCTGGTTTCTTGCCCTCTGCTCCCCCTACATTCACCTGGAGCTGCCAATGTCTACCTACATATTGTATACAATGCTGTATCTTTTAAGGCAAAAGTACTCAAACGTGTTTTTTCAAACCTCAGTCCTTATGGTCCACTGTAAGATTGATGGAGATAATTTTATTCCAGTAGTTTAAGGAAGCATTAATATAAAACATATTTTCTTCTTAAAGGAAAGTTGTAAAGTTAGGTCAAAGTGTCTTCTTGTATGATCATGTATCATAATTAGATTTTCTCTCTCTCATTCTTTCTCACTAAGCCTATGTCTTTCATGAATTCTCAATTTTGTAATTTACTGTAAGTACGAAGAGAGGAAATGAAAATTAGGAAATACTGGTATGGTCAAATGAATAATTCTTTCCCCCTAATTTCCTTTGAATTTAAGGATACAGTAATTCATTCTTATCCAACACTTAACAAAAAGCAGCTCCTATTTAATCTTTGTAATCCTGGCTTTGAAGCTGCTGCTGCTTTGTAATTTTCTATATGAGTGGCAATCACAGCAGTGGTTTTGATTAAATGATTACCCATAGGCCTGTTCTTGAATGAAATGATGGATGTACTCTGCTAAGATGCAAGTAAATGCTGCAAACTTGGTAACTTTCTCCAGTGTGAGATCCAAATATTGTTATGTACTATTACTATGAATTACTTGTGACACAAAGCATAACATATTACTTTCTTTGAGTAGTTTTTGTTGTTGTTGTTGTTTTTTTGTTTGCTTTGATTGGGGGGAGGGGAAAAAAAATTCTGACAAAGGTCATATGTCTCTGTAGGGTTTCTTGTAACTGTGTGTGTATAGATGGAGAGTGACTGCCTGTGTCAGCAAATGTTACCTCTGAAAGATCTTGAAGAGTCTAAAAATGTTTCTGCCTTTCTCTGTTCTTTAAAGCGTTCATTTCCTCTTTGACATTTTTTTTTTTTCAGAACTGTATGAATCATGTCAAATCTTCTTCTAATAAGAGGTTGACAAGCCGTTGTCTGAAAGGCAATTCTACAAGATACCAGCATGGGGATATTTAACATGATGTTTGCTCTTATGTTTTCTCCATTTTGTGGGCTGAGGGATTCAGTGGCATTCACAAAAATAAACACATAAGGTGAAACATTTGTAGATACAGGAAAATTAGTGTGAAAATTTAACAAATTCACAGACTTTATGGCCTATGCAATTTTTTGCAACTTTGTTTTTAATTATGCTCTATTTCACTTTGTTCCACAAAGCACATTGTTTTACAAACCCACACTTGAATATCATAATTCTTGTTTATGGGTTCCTCTTTCTGGAAAGGAACAAAGGTTTCCCACAGCAGTATCTACCTGGTAGTACTAACTTAACTGTGTCTCCCCTTCCTGGTATTGTGCCATATGGGAACTTTTCAGCTTCATTAAAATATGCATTTAATCATACAGACCAAAATTTGTATCTGGATTTGTGTGGAATATTTTTTGTGTAGAGAGAATATCAGGAACTAACTCCCCAGGAACTATTTAGTAGACTCTTCCTTTCTCCAGAGAAAGCAGTGGTCATTTTTTATTAACTCTATGGAGATTTTAAGTATTTCTTCTCTGGCAGTAACACATAAAAGCAGGACTGTGCATTCTGCACACTCCCCTGCAGCTTTTGCTACAGTGCTCTTCCTTGTTGGCTCCTTAGCGTTGTATAGAAATCCGTGGACCTTTTGTAAAAAGCTGTAACTTCTGTAAATAAGACAAATTAAAAAAAAACACAGAGAAACTGAGAGAATGGAGGTGGTAAAGGGAAAGGTCAAAGGAGGGAAAGATAACAGGAACATGAGAGGGATCCTTGGGGAAAAACAAAACCAAACAAAACCAAACAAAACTAACTAAGAAAGGAAAATCAATAAAGAGTAGAGAAAAAAAAATGACAATAAAAAGAAGCTAGTATTTCTTCATTGCCAACATTATTAATATTAGGGTAATGTTTACATAATAGTAATGTTCGCAGTTGTGCTGTGAATTTTCCATACAGGTACTCTCCCATAGTTTCTGCAGTCTGATCTCTCACTTACCCTTGTTGCCTCCACAGACCTCACAGTTTTCCTTTCCTCGTTCTATTTCTCTTTTCTCTCCTGAAACAGCCAGAAAGAATTCCTCATTTCACCCATGGCTCACAGCACTAAAGCTGTGTTTTCTTTGAAATGCTGGCAGGTATGTTACTTGGGAATAGGAGTACAAGTGATGAAAAGAAGAAAAAAGAGTATGAGGACATGTAACAAAGAAGCTGCAGACTGAAAGGTGAAGAGGTTACTCCTCATCACCCTCACTACCAGAACACTGACATAACTATCTGTGAAGTCATTCCTTCTCCTCATTGTATCAGTGTGGTCTACATTCAGCACTTAAAAATAATTAAGTTTTTAAAATCTGGGTCATTTTTACAGAATCAAGCTAAGGAGAAATTTTCATATGTTATCTAACAGATCTCAACCAACAGCATCCTTCATGTGTGGTTATGGGTGGTGACTTCTAACCAAACCTAGCTGGAATGAAAACTTTTTTTACATAGCTTAGCTTAGTATTTTGTTGGAAAGTAGTAAACCTAGTGAAGAATGAATGCAAGATATACTGCTGTATACTTTTGAAAATATTTGAAAGACAGTGTTGTAGACCAATGTGGTACATACAGCTTGGTGTGGTGTTATTTAAAATTCATTTATCAGTCTCTTTAGGTCATCGTTAGTTTACCACTTCAGAAATTATGAAAGACAGCGTCCCATACAGGGCATTTGTCAAAGTCACTTGGCTTATTGTTCTTTTGGATAGTCTTCTAAATATTAGGATAATGGGAGCTCCTCTCATACTGTGTATGATCAAAACTTACTGATGTTTATGAAGACTTACCTGACCTCAGAGGACAGGGACATTGGGACACATTATATCTCAGTTACCACCTACTTGATAGTTAAAGTCTTTTCACAAAATCTGTTCAACCCCAGCTCTATCAACCTATTTTGAAGGTCTTTTCCAGACTTAATGATTCTATGATTCATAGCAGAGGTGCTCCAGCCTTCTGATCATCCTTGTGATGCACTCATTCTAATCCGTGCGCTCATTCTAATACATCCATGTCTTTCTTATGTTGGGGGCCCCAGAGCTGAATGCAGTGCTCCAAGTGGGATCTCATGAGAGCAGAGAGGGAGAATCACCTCCCTCGACCTGCTGGCCTTGTTTCTTTTGATGCAGTTGAGGATATGGTTGGCCTTCAGGGCAGCAAGAGCATGTTACTGACTCATGATGAGGTTCTAATCAACCAGCACTAACAAAGTCTCTTTTCCTCAGAGCTGTTCTCAATTCATTCTCCACCCAGCCTGGAGATATTTTTGCTGGGGATTGCCCCAACCTAGATTCAAGACCTTGCACTTGGCCTTGTTGAACTTCATAAGGTTCACACAGGCCCACCTCTCAAACATATCCAGGTCCCTCTGGATAGCATCCTTTCCCTCCAGTATGTCAACTGCACCACACATCTTGATATCACCCAAAAACGTTTTGAGGTTACACCCTACCCCAATGTCCATGTCACTGACAAGGGTGTTAAACAACTCTGGTCTCAATACCTACCCCAGAGGAACACCACTCATCACTGGTCTCCACCTGGATATCAAGCCATTGACCACAACTCTTTGAGTGTAACCATCCAGACTATTCCTTACCCACCGAGTGGTTCAACTGTCAAATCCAAGTCTCTCCAATTTAGGGACAAAGATATCATGGGAGATAGTGTCAAATGCTTTCCACAAGTCCAGGCAGATGAAGTCACAGAATCACAGAATCACAGAAATGTAGGGGTTGGAAGGGACATCAAGAGATCATCGGGTCCAACCCACCTGCCAAAGCAGGTTCCCTAGAGAAGGTTGCCCAGGTAGGAATCCAGACAGGCCTTGAATATCTCCAGAGAAGGAGACTTCACAGCCACCTTCGGCGGCCTGTTCCAGTGCTCTGTTCCAGAAGAAGTTCTTTCGAATGTTGGCGCAGAACTTCCTGTGTTCTATTTTTTGGCCATTGCCCCTTGTCATGTCCCCACAAACCACTGAAAAGAGATTGGCCAAATCCCACTGTCTCCCACACTTAAGACACTTGTAAACATTGATAAGATCCTCTCTCAGTCTTTTTTTTCTCAAGGCTGAACAGACCCAGGTCTCTC
>NC_089912.1:43746587-43836587 GCF_040182565.1 Anser cygnoides
GGTACTTTTCCTAAATGGTGGGTTACACTCAGCTGATCATTTGCAAGAAGGCATGAGCTTGTTTTGCCTGTTCTCCCAAACAACTATAAACCATGTTAGCAAAGACCAGTGCTAGCCTGACCTAATAAGCACATTGGTGAAACTGATATTTTAGGTGGGATTTTGTAGTAATGTGTCATGTGGTTTAGAACTGACTGGGAAATTGGAAAAGTAAGCTCAAGTCTGCCTGTAAATCACTGCATAGATGTATCCCTAATTGAAATGTACAGTCTGAGTGAGAAATTTGTTCTGTTAATTTTTTGTTACCTTCATATATGGAACCAGTAGATTTTTTTTTTTTCCCTTTTATTCTATGAACAGTGTTTCTTTTCTCTTTTTATATGAAATTTAATTATATGAAACATCATTTATATCCCTCCCTTTGCTATGCTTAGAGGAAGCCCTTAATTCCATTTTCCAAAAATCCTGAAACTTCTTAAATGGGGTTCACTTTTATCTAGTTTAATGATTTTTTTTTTTTTTCTTTTTAAGTAGAGAGGAAGTGTTAGAAATGAAAGGTCACAAATATAATTCTATATGACAAAGTAGTTAAAATAGATGAGATGCCTTCATAACTACTCCATGTGTTTGGTGTATAA
Organism: Anser cygnoides; assembly: GCF_040182565.1. NCBI lineage: Eukaryota > Metazoa > Chordata > Aves > Anseriformes > Anatidae > Anser > Anser cygnoides. The sequence continues at coordinate 43,747,226 of NC_089912.1, forward strand.
TACCTATTATTTAAGGCCTTCAATGCACTTTCCGAACATTACGTAAGATGTATCCCTTTCTCCCTACGGGGTATCTGGGAGTAGTTATCAATAAGAACACTATAGTCTACAACTAGGTAGTAGTTACTTGAAATTTTCTTTTCTTTTCCTATTCTAAGTAAGGTGATGTTTGCTGGCAAGAGTTGACTTTTAACAGTAGTAACCAGGTGTATTTTCAGCAGTTTAGCAAAAAAACCAACCCCAAAACAGATCTCACAAAGAGTGACTACAGCTCTTTTGAGAGGTTAAAGAATGAAGATAACACCAATGGCAAGTATAGTAAGAGGATTATGATAATTAGTGTGGATTCTGGACTGAAGGAAGACTGCAGTGAGTATAGCCGACATTGCATGCAGAATTTTTTTGACAACCTGCTAATATTACTTTCATGCCTCTCTTGCTATACTATTCTCCAGTTCATGGAAGAATAGGTTTGCATTCCATTTATGGAGTGGAATTACACCAATTCTAGTGTGAAAAACAAAATATTTATTAAATGAATATGTTACAATATCATTATATACTGAGCATTTTCAAATCATAGTGGCTCGGTAATATTCTGCAAATACTGACATACCATCTTTTGCTGGGTACTTGCCTTTGGAACTAATCTCTTCATCCTCAGTGAATTGTATAAGACTCTGCCTATTAGAAATATTCGTAGTAAGGTCCATAAATCCAATCAATTAAGAAAAGAAGTAAATATGACAATCTTAGCCTTTCTATGAGAAAGTCAGCACATTTGAGAACATAGTAAGCTGGTACATTTTTTTTCTATGTTAACATAACTAATGTGTTGATCTTATTAAGGTTGGCGTTTAGGGACCAAATTTTGTGTGGTGAGCATTTCTTTTGCTCTTTTACCCTCTGTAATGATAGGAGAAGTGCACAAAGAAATACTTAGAGTAACACGTGTTTCAAACAGAGTCACAGAGCTGGTTCTCAGCCAAAATGATCTTTCCAAACACCTCTGAAGAGGTAGTTCAGCCCTGGACATTTGGTGGTAAACATTGGATTTGCACCTTTGAGTGGGACTGTGACAGCACAGCTACTTCTTGAAACAAAGTAATTCACCATACTGCCCCTGTGAACAGCAGTTTATAAAGCTGGAGAAGTTGCTCGTGAACATTATAAATTCTGATGGAAGTGCTTTTATTTCTTTTCACGCTTGTTAGATTATTTTCTGCCTTTGCCAGTCTATGTCAGCAGTCTGTCTCAAGCTGCAAAGCATTATAGGTGAAATGATAAAACTTATGCCAACCCTTCTTTTGAAAGGTTATTTATCCTTCCCTTTTAAGATACAGATATTTGCTTGCTTTCTCTTTGCCAGCAGTTTCTCCTTTGCCATGTTTTTCAGGCTCCTTTTCACAATGCTAATAGGCCTTTCTGGAAACTCATTGCATAGAAAATCTTTGTGTGAAGCACAGAGCTGTGATTTACCTACTGATGGTGCAATGATGAGAGGCATCAACAGGGGACAAAAGTTCCGGAAGCTATGGGAGGGAAAGGAAAATATATCCCTCTAAAAGAAAAGTGCAGCAATGTCTCTGGCAAGCCCAGACAGTACTAGTCTACAAGTGTGGGGAAATCTGGTCTTTTCCATAGTCAAAACTTTTTACATGAAAAACAGAGTTGATTGCCACCTCCCAATAAGTTTTACTTTTTGGAAAAGAGCTTTAATTCTGAGATTCCTGCCAGTAGAATTTTCATATGTTGCCAAGGGAAATAATGCCCCTTCCCCTCCCTTCCCCTCCCTTCCCCTCCCTTCCCCTCCCTTCCCCTCCCTTCCCCTCCCTTCCCCTCCCTTCCCCTCCCTTCCCTCAAAGAGAAAAAGAAACAAAATGCAAGGATGACTGAACTGCAGAGCTGCTTTCTAATTGTTTGAGGGACCTCATACATCCATGCCTTGACCACTCTATGTGCCTCTTATCTATAAGAAACATCCACTCTATCAATAGAAAATCTGACCTACAGCTAACAATAAATCTCTCTAAACAGTGTATTTCAAACTGATAACTGTGTGCAGAGTGTAACATTAAAGACACAGAAGTAAAGGCTTTATGCATTCAGACCTGTGCCTGGCTAGGTATGTTCTCATTAAAGTGGATTGTGGTTAGTGCTCTTTGGAAGAACCATTCTGAATTATAAAGGGTGCTTTTTATCAAGAGGGAGGTATTTTACTTGAACTTGGCTTCTGATGACTGTGAAAAACAAATCTCCAAAGGTCTTCATTGAAGGAGAAAATAAACTGATGCTTAAAAGATTTTCAGAGCCTGCTGACAATCAAAGCATTTTTCTCCCCTCTCCCCTTATTTTTCCATTGTATATTTTAGGGTTATCTGAGAACCACAGTAGTGATTGTTACAATCTTTTTATTCATTGCTTTCCTCTATGTGGGTTTTATATTACAGTTTATAAGATGCTGAACATTTGCTGAGAGATCAAAGTACTTATCATAATGAGAAAAATGTACATAACGACAGTTGTGTAGCAAGGGTAAGGATTGCCTAAAGCAGAACAAATTTCTGCAGATTGCCTGACTATGTAAGAATAATATTGCAGTACAATCGTGAGAATAATATTACTTAATAAATCACTGCTCTTATATGTCTTATTGTGAAACTTACTATTTTATAAACTACTAAACACATTTTCTGCTTGATTAGTTATTTTATGTCCAGAAAACATGTAAAAATACCCTCCTCCTTGAAACCATTTTGAAAGAAAGTTCTCAGTTTGATCTTAATACTGAAGATCAATAGAATGTCAGTGGCAGACTGATAACATGGCTTTTGCTTTTTCTTAGCATTGATGTGTAGTCTTAAACCCATTCCTCTGCCCAGCACATGCAGGGAAGTTTGGCTTTGGCTGGGAAAGAGCACTCTGAGGGCTTCATCCCATTGAACCAGGACCTGTGGGACCCCAGTCTCATCACTGCAGTGAGTAAGGAATGAATTTCATAAGAAATCTAGTGACCCCTTGAGTCTCCTGAAATCTCCCAGTAGCTTCAGCTACCCCCTCACCCCTTATCCCCTGACCATGTGGATTTTGTGTACTGAGAGGTTATAGAGAAAGGCTAAGTATAATTCTTTGAAATTTAGACTCTACCTTTTCCAGTTCTCTTCTTATCTCCATCCCTTTTTTTCCCCACGCCTCTTGATGGCATGCAGAAAATGAAAAAAATAGTCAGTTTGCCTTGATTTTTCAAGGGGGAAAGAAAGTAAGGCTATAGGACTTGGTAATTTTACCCTTTACTTAAATGTTACCTAAGTTTGATTGTATTTTGCCTGGCTAAGAACTACAAGCTTTGGCCTAAAATTAGTACAAATTGGTTGGTATAATATGTTAACATTTATAGTATCTGAAATCCAAGTTCATGCTTCATACACCATTTCACTATATATGGCAGTTTAAGCTTATGTCACAGGCAGGAATTGTTTCCCTTTGAAAGAACTAACATGTGGTGACTTCATGACCTAGAAAAATAAAATAGTCTTCCTTCTCAGCATTATCGCTTCAACATTTTAAAAAAGCTAACAAAGGAAGTGGGGGTTTCTTGTGTCTGAAATGTATTTCTTCATTGCAACCTGTCTTGCCTTCTCATTGTACCTTAGTATATTTTCCTATGACAGATGTTTATCAGACTGTGGATTAGGAGTGTAAATGTTCTGTTAATCCAGTCATTTAAAAAGAGACCCTGGATACATATCTGCATATAATTGTTATTCATAGCTGTTCCGTGCCCTTTGTTGGCAAGATGATCAACCAGATAAGCTAACAGATTCCTTAATACCTTGTAGTTTTGGTTATACACTATCAACATGAAAGAAATGTAGAATTCCATAGCCCTACAGTGTTTTAATGTTCTCTGGCACATTTTTTTTTAATTTTTTTTTTTTATTGTTTTATTTTATTATTTATTTATTTATTATTATTATTATATATATTTTTTGTTTAATCATGGTGCCAGACAGAATTTTTGGAGTGTTTTGTAGCGGTTTGAGTGTAGGGGCTTGTGAGCCATGAACTCTGGGGTGGGATTTTTAAAGATTATTTTTTCCACTGACTCCAGCAGCAGTCACAGAGATAAACTCATACCATGTGGTTACATTCTTAAACTAGCTCTGGCAGCAGATTTTCCTATGGTTTTCATCAGGTTTCTTAACTTTCCTATTTACATACCTCTGTTTATAAATTAGAGATTAATGATATTTATGCAGTTCATTGGAATAGGATATTTTTGTGAAGCACTTTATGCAGTGAAATAAACAAAGATTATTGTTCCTGTTTAGATTATTATTGCAAATTGAAATTCAACAATGGCATGTCACAGGTGACATATTCTTAGAAACATAGTAAAGCTTGTCATAACGAATGAGCAACATATTATCATTTTCTTTTTGTTGCTGTGTGTTCATTTGTTTACTATAGGGTTTCACCAGCACTTTGCAAAATTGTCATGGCTATTGTCTGTAATTTTATTGCTCCTATGCATTATCATGTCAGGTTCTGAACAAGGTTCTTGGCTGCAATTCTACTGTTAGTAAGATTGTACCTAGTAAAATGTATGTCTTTCCACAGATGTAAGATGAATATATTTGATCCAAATAATATATTTTGATCATGTTTGTGTCTGTGAAGTAGAAAAAACATACCTGAAATTTTGAAGTTCAGAGGCAAAGCAGTGCACATTGATAATAATTCATTTTAAGCAATCTGAGTACACTAAGATACTCTTGCTTCCTGCATACTGTGCTGTTAACAACATTGCCTTCTTATGTTTTATTATTCCTGCTCTAATCCTATCTACAAGTTGGGCTAATGACAACCTTTTCTCAAGTTAGAAAGACTTGTATTTTCTGTTGTGTTGTCCTTCCTTCCATGGAGAAGGATTTGCTAAGCTGAACTGTGTTAAAGGGTGACCCGTTACAACGACAGTCAATAAAGAATTGTTTGAAATGGCATTGTGGCCCATTTATGTAATAACATGGGAGATGTATCTTGACCTATCAATCTCACTTTAAAGAGCTGTTCAAAGTTGTGTATTGTACACACAGAAAGCAATGGATAAGAATGTTTATTATTGCAACAACATTGAGACCAATAAAAATTTCCTGAGGAGTTCAAGTGAGAGCTGAAATCAAGGTCTTTAAATAAAATGTCTCAAAATACCTTACCATCCCTGTAACAACTAAGAGAATTCCTAGGGAATCTGTTTAAGTTTGCTCAAGTGGTTATAACTCAGTGTTTTATTTGGTATTTCTCTCTGAAATATATATATAAATTTAATATATATATACATATTTAAATCTCGTTTGATTTATTCTAACTTTGCTTACAACACAAGAGCCTGTTTTTATTTATTAGCATTGGGTTAAGATAAACCATCGGTAAAGAAAATTAACAAATATTACACTAATTGTACATACACGCTGAAAGTGAAGTTCAGATCTCCAATACAACTGGGATTATACCAGCCACATTATCATGGCAGACTGAATTCATCATCTGATGGTTTTCTTTTTATTTATTTTTGTTGTCCTGCTGGGAACTGGTTAATCATCTTCATTTTGTTTGGGAATCATGCTGATCTTCTCAGCAGATAGAAGTGTGGACCAGAAACTAAGGACCAGGGCTATATCATAAACTATGCCAATATGACTGTGTTGATCAAGGGTAGGTTAAGGTACAATTTATGACCTGAGCTAATGTACCAACAAGAGTGAGAAGATGCAGTTATATTAGAATCATAGTGTCATAGAATGGTTTAGGTTGGAAAGGACCTTAAAGATCATTTAACTCCAACCCCACTGCCATGGGCAGGGACACCTCCCACTAGACCAGGTTGCCCAAAGCCACTTAAACACTTCCAGGGTTGTTGCATCCACAATGTCTCTGGGTCACCTGTTCCAGTACCTCACCACCTTCATAGTAAAGAATTTCTTCCTAATGTCTAATCTAAATCTACTCTCTCTTATTTTAAAGCCACTCCTCGTTGTCCTATCACTACCTTCCCTGACAAAGAGTCCCCCCAGCTTTTCTGTAGGTCCCCATTAGGTATTGGAAAGTTGTTACAAGGTCTCTCCAGAGCCTTCTCTTCTCCAGGATGAACAACCCCAGTTCCTTTTAGCATACTGGAAAAGTAGGTCTACAACTGGAATAAATCATACCAATAAAGTATGCATTACTGCTTATGTTAGTGTGACCATTCTAAGATCTTGCTGCTGTCACAGTAGTTAAGCAACCACATAAAGGTTTTCCCTATTAATGCTCCAGCTTTCAAAGAGTTTTAGTTTACAGCTACAGTAAGGAACTGATGGATGACGGATGGAGATTTGTGTTTGTTGTATATCTGCATTGTAACTGAAGACACAAGTTTTCAGAAGAAAAGGGCACCAGAAAGCCTAACAGAATGTTGGAAATGGTAAGATTTGAAGAATAATCCACAGCAGCTGGTTTTTACCTCAGAAATGTCCCTATTGTTTCTTAGTGGAACTGACAGATTTCATTAAATGTATTGTAGTTTATGACGTTTTCAAGGAAAACACCTGAAGAATATTTTTCTCTGCTTTTCTTCTGAGCTACAGGGGTGTATCATCATTGACTAACAGTAGCAATATACCTGAGATAATACTAGTGGCATAGTTGAAAGAGCCAAGGAAAAGTACTGTGTGGCATCAATTAGGAAAGAGAGACCAAAAAAAAAAAAAAAGTAAACCTGCAATAGTTATTTTTCTAGATTTATACCATGATTTTATCAAATTCATTCAACTCAGCAGGGGCTGAACTATTCAAAACAATACAGATTTAAGGATAATCCCAAGATATGACTGAACAGAATTTGATGAGTGCATAATGAATGTTTGTGCTGTAAAACAAGGACACAGTGCAACTAGAGTAGAAATCATGCAGTATAACAGACATAAAATAATGTTAGTTCTCTGTGTTCTCCCCTGCGACCCTTACCAGTTAATATTTTACCTATTAGTTAAAATACATTTTTGGCATGAGGTCAGACAGCTTGTGAGAAACAGCCAGTTTTGTAACATGCTTGAGTAGTCCTGAACAGCAGGTGCTGCCACAGTTTCTAGTGTCAAATTGTGTTCTGTTGTGTGCCTGATATTGGAGGAGCTAGTCAGAACTTTTATTTCTAAATACTGTAGTGTCCTGTGAGACCATGAGTATCATTTTGAGCTGTTGCTGTTGTTAAATTTTAAAGTTTAGCTTTATTTGATAGTGTTTATGTTGGTATTGATTATGTGAGTCTAGGTGTAAGAGAGCTTCCCTAAAGTTCTCCAGATGGGAGAAGCTGATACTCCATGAGCTACGTTCTGGGTTTATCACACTGGTGACTGGAGGATGATATGCAGTGATTATCAAGGGAGCACTGAACATGAGATGGATTTGATCTGGAGTGGGATTAGGTACTTAGGACTCCATGGCCCCTTATGTTGTGGGCTTGCAAGTGCCTTTTATACTTGTCACCACATCCTGTTGCTCTTCCTCCTTGCACAGATGTAAAATGAAGGCAGTACCTTTGCAAGTACCTTTGCACTGTTGAAAGTGTAAAAACTTGCTAAAATGCTTATTTTCTTCCAGTGAAGGAAAGCTTTCTTTCAGCCAGGCTACACGTGCAGGAATAATTTTTATGATTTTGATACCGTGGCAACTATATTCACACCACTACAGTGCATCTTTTTGTTAGTCTTCTATTATTGTTTAGAGCCTTCTCAGAACTGTTGATACTCCAGAGTCATAGACAGTTTGCAGGTACAAAATGCAAGGTCTGAGGTTTACCCCAACTTGAAAAATGGGAGGAAAAGAAATAACAAGAGGCCAGAGGCACAGAGAGAATAGAAGACCTACAGAAGTTTGCATCACAGATCAGAACAAAAGCTAGGACCCAGATGACACTGAGCTGAGTGGTGCAGTTCATACAGTAGAGGGAAGGGATGCCACCCAGAGAAATCTTGGCACGCTTAAGAAATTGGCCCATTCAAACCTTATGAGGCTCAACATGGCCTCACAAGTGAATGGTTCTGCATCTCGCTTGGGGCAATCGTCAATATCAGTACATACAGGGTGATGAATGGATTGGGAACAGCCCTTCTGAGAAGGACTTGGTACATGTGGATGTGGTTGAGAAGGCAATATGCCCTTGCAGCCCAGAAAGCCAATAATGTTCTGGGGTGCATCAAAAGAAGTGAGGTCAGCAGATCAAGGGAAGTGACTTTCTCCCTCTACTCCACTCTTGTGAGACCTCACCTGGAGTGCTGCATTTTACTTTGGGTTTCCCAGTGTAAGAAACTCAAGGACCTGTTAGAGTAACTCCAGAAGAGAGCTCAGAGGTCTGGAGCACCTCTCCTATGAAGACAGGCTGAAGAAATTGGGGCTGTTCAGCCAGGAAAAGAGAAGAATCCAGTGAGACCTTATAAACATCTTGCAGTATTTAAAGAAGGCCTACAAGAAAGCTGGAAGAGACTCTTTATCAAGGAATATATTGATAGGACAAAGGATAATAGCTTTAAACTAAAAGAGGGTGGACAGATTAGGCGAAAGAAATAAATTTACTATGAGGCTGCAGAGGCACTGGAACAGGTTGTCCAGAGAAATGTGGATGCCCCATCCTTGGCAGTGTCTAAGGCCAGGTTTGATGAGGTTTTGAGCAACCTAGTCTAGTGGAAGGTGTCCCTGACCATGGCAGTAAGGTTGAAAGTAAGTGATCTTTAAGGTTCCTTACAAATCAAACCATTCTATGATTTTATGATTGACCAAACAACACTGATACCACTGGAGTCAATGTGAATTTGCAGTCAAATACCAAACAGACACAAACTCATCTCTTTTTTTAACCTGATTCACTGAAAATGAGTGAAGCTTCTATACATAATGTAAACACTGCTCTAAAGTTAATGGTTGGACTTGTTGATCTTAGAGGTCTTTTCCAACCTAAATGATTCTATGATTCTAAACTAAGCATTTTACTTGATTTATTAAGTTTTATATGGATTTTTCTGCTATTTTTCTGCTGATTCTCATTTTGTAAGGGTTTTGCCTTACCAAAGGGAAAGACTGGCAAGGCTAAGTACATTTTCACTCTATGGATATGATTTTTCTTAAATTCATTTAAAGAAAAACTTAACCACCGACATCAGTGGAAATGATGGTAAAACTTGTGTGAATATGGGTTTTAAATTATTTTTGGCAAGGAAGTATTTCATTTTATCCAGAGATACATCAGTATCTTGGCAGGGCAGAGAATTTAAAAACAGAACTTGGACATAGGAAAGAAAAGTTTGAATTTTGCCAGGTGAGACTAATTATTTTATTTTAAAAGATGTTTTCATATGTTAGGAAGCTTGCAAAATTCAGTGAATTGAAAGGAATTTTCCTAATTTCATAATTAAGAACTAGCTTCTAGATTCAGCAGCAAATATGTCTAAAGCTTTACTTTAAAATAATATATGTATGGAAAGAGGCATTTTAAGTAAGATTAAAAAAAAAAAAAACAAACAGAAGAAACAAACAAACAACAAGCCACCACATTTGTAACAGCAAAAAGAAGTTAGAATCCTAAACATGCATTGATATTACTATTATTCATATCTGTCTAATTAGAAGAGGAAAGTATTTCATACAATGTAAGTTACTAGAAATTTCTTCTGATATATTAGCATATCATTTTGATTCCTCTTTCTGAATCTCTACTTCATATCTTTTCTTACTTCACTTTGTCTCCAAATTCACCAGTGTGATATCTACAGTTTCGAGGAAAGGCTACATATCTTGAAATACAACATACCAAGCTTCCCGTAGTGACGTAATATTAATGACCACGTCACAGAATAAAATAAGGCTGTTTTCAAAGAAACTAGCCCTCAGAACTCAGTTATTTAACATAATAAATTTTTATAAACATCCTATTTTATGGGATAAGATTTATTGTTATTATGCTAATCGCTCATTTGAAAATATAGGTACATTTTGGTCTTTTTTTTCTTTCTGATTTTGGTATGGATGCAAAATAGATGAGTTGACATCAATAGAGTAATTTTGATGTAAAAAAAAGATGCTAATTTGGAGCTTTAAAATATACTCTGTCTTTTAATTAGATCTATTTTTCCAACTATTATATTTATACTTAAAATCAAGGGGAAAAAAAATCAGAATGAAGGATGTGTCTTGCTCTTAGAGCAGCAGGCTAGCTTTTTATTCAGGAAAACAGCTGCTAAAATTGTCAGAAGGAAGAGCTAAAACAAGAAAAAAAATGGAGCATAGATGTCATGTTTCTTAAATTTATGAACTGTCTTGGCACTAGGCACCAACAAGCTCATAACAAATCTCTGTATGTTGCAATTTCCTCCAGAGAACCTCTCTACAATCACCAAAGCCTTCTCGGGTTGGGTGGACAGGAATACCATGTTAATGCTTTAATTCTATTATGTTGTAAATCACCGTTAGAGCAGACACAGTGTCTAGCAGGTTGTCACCACCCAGCAGCTGAACCAGCAAAGATGGGAATGATATAGGTCAGAGGTTTCACCACCTGAAAGGTCATAAAGCACATTGGAGGAGGGAAGTTAACACTCAAGTTCATGTGGACAAGGAGTAGAAACAAGGTCTGTGGCCTTGTTGCTGACATCAAGTGAAACAGTATTTGTACTGAAAGGTGTTCCAGCACACCCAGTACAATTAATTGTGCTAGAAATGTCATGGTTTATTACCCCACCTGTTGGATTCAACTACTGCCTTCATGGTGATGACATTTGCAGTTTAAGCTTGGCAGGTTGCAAAGGGTTTAGGAAGAAAAAAAAAAAATACACACACACAGCTTCTGCTCTGCATTTAATGCCTTCTCTAGTATTCACAGGAAGCCGGCAGAAGAAGTCCAGCAAAGTAAAACTTTATCTTGGGATCCAATGGCAGTGATTGAATTTTGCCATTGATGAATGATTGTATATAATTAGGGTGGATCACTGTATCGTAGGGTAATAAAACATGATTTTGATGTTCTTTGTGTGAATGCAGAAGAATTAAAGAGGGAAAATGAGGGTGTTTCAGTTTCCCTATTAGTAATATTCTGTCTGGTCTTTCTAAATGCACTGTTGCTAACTAACACATGATTATTAGGATCTTTTCCTCTTAAGTATTATATAAATTCTGCCATATACTCTACAAACCTGTTTTCATGTGCCAGGAATTGAAATCAATGCCTTATATGCCCAAACACAATCAATGTCTCTTAAAAAAGGCCAGTAAAAAGGCCTGAAACTGGGACTCCCTTTTCCCAGTTTCAGATAGGTATGCACGTTGAACTTCAGGAAGTTACTGTTTTCCCTTGATCATGCTTGTACTATTGGCCATGGGCTGATCTTTTGCTGTAGGTAAGAACTAATTTGATCTAAAATAACATCTATCAAAGAGTTAGGTGTGTATCATTGAGACACAAAAAAACCTACTGGTTTTATTTTCTTTTTCCCCATAGTGTCCTTCTAGGTTATCAGTTGTTTGTAGTTTCTTATAATTTATTTCCTTCCCATTGATCCTGGCAAAGTGGTGTTCCTGGGGCAAATGGCTTGCTCAGACACCTGTTCTGGAGAATCCCTTAAATCTAACTAAAGAGGCCTTGAGCTGAGTCAAGATGTTGACTTCTCCTTACATACAATCTGAAAGACTATATAATGAAAACAATAGAAAAGCCTTTCATGCTTAAAAGATATGTTTTTAACCCTGCTTCTTTTCTGAAGCAGCTGTTCCTCTCTCTAAGCACGTCATACACCTGCAGAGATATTGTTGCAAAAATATGTGTGGAGAAGAGAAATACTGGAAGACTTACGCAACCTTTCACTTCCATATTGTATTTCACTAACTTCTCAACTCAAGTGCCTTGGGTAATTCTTTGATAGCTCTACCGGGAAAAAAAAAAAAAGATAACTGTACACTGACTCCTGCATTTTCTCATTCTCTCCACATAAGTCTTCAGTTATGTTATATCATCAGTATGAAGTGTAGGCAGGGAAGTTTCCCAAATGAATTTGTTAGAGAAGATATGTTAGAGTTTGGGACAACGGTAAAGAAAATGAAAAGCCTGACCTTTTTCAGCACAGCTATAAGTCTGGTCAAAATTTCAGATAAATTGTAACGTTTTCTGTCATGAAAGAACTTATTGTATGGAATTTAGTATGCCAAGGGCCAGCTTAATCTGATTTTTTTTTTTTTTTTTAGTCCATTTTGCTGCTGAAAAATGGGTTGCAGTTAGTGGCTGGAGTAATATGGTAGATCAGGATCACCACTTGTCTCTTACATTGTTGTCTCTCTTGCAGAACTTCTAAATTTTTCCCACAGTTCACAGATCTCAAATGTATTACAGAAAAACAAATGCATACGTACTCAAGAGTGATAGAAAATGGGAATGACCTGTACAGTTTCAGTTATGACTAATAGCATTCTATTGCCTTTTTACTTGTTTTAAAGTCCCCTTGACATAGATTGATTAAAGGCAAGGACCCATATGAACTTATGAAAAAATTATGGATTTTTGAAAGAGCTTTAACATGTACCATTTGAAAACTAATCATTTCTTTGCTGTCACTATTTTCTCTCCCTTCTCTCCATCTCAAACTCTCTTACATTGGGAATATATGTTTAATAATCAAAAACTGATGCTGTGGATTAAAGAATAAAGATGTCACTGGATAAAATAAAACAACAAAAACAGAAAAGAAATTAGATTTGTATGATTTTAACTATTCTTTAATCTGCTTCTGGGCAACAAAAGTGATTTGTGTCAGCCGTTATTTCATTAAACTTTAATTTTCTTCCACAAGAACAGGATTATATAAAGGAATATTGGATTGCACTCAGCATGGATTAGCTGAGCGGTGTCTTTGCTGCCAAGGACCAAATGGATTTCCTTCCTTTTGTGATTTATATTTTTATTGCTGTTTTTTTCCCCTCCTTCTAATTCCCATTACCCTTCTGATTGCCAGAACTGAGATACCCTCAAGAGCAGCAGAAAGGCAGGCAGAATTATTGGCTTATTGCATATATTTATGTTCCAAAGATCCTCACCAGCCAACATCAAAGGAATAAGCCAGCCCTTAGCCATGGAAGCTGCTTGCTAGTTTAAAACTAAAAGATTAAAAGCTTATTCATTGTAAAAGGAGCATAGACTTTTCTTCTTGAATTAGCTATATATAAATATATATGCATAATCAGTTTAACTTTTCCCTAAAAAGTGGATAAAGATTTCCAGAGTTCGGCATAATGGTAAATCAGTGAATGCTTACTGGAAATATAAAATTGACGAATGGTCAAAACAGAGATGCTGGCAATATGAATGGAAGATACAAATATTCACTCAGTACAAAGGCAGGGAATGTTTAAATTTTGCAGGGATAAAGGCAGAAAATTAAAAAAAGAAAAAAATAATAAACCCTCTACTTACAGCCTGAGTGCCATAAATTTTGGTTTGTATTTTGTAGTCCATTCTAGAGATAACTAATGAATTTTCTGGTTTTAGCATTTTAACCAGTAAGGAAGTACTTGGTGCTAGATGGGACAGAAGTATTTCAGGAAAAATATTGAAGCTATTAAATTACAGGGGGTGGTTTGTTTTTGTAGACAGTGAAGTACAACAGCCTGAGTACCTATCCTGAGTGTCTACATGATTGTCTGTCTTGAGTAGATTCAGTTACACCAAAGTATTTTACTACATATAGGAAATCTATATTAAAAAAAAAAAAAGTTAATGTTAGTAGAATAAATGAAATTCTGATTCTTCACCCAAGGTTGAAGTAGGAGCAGAAGTGAGCCCTGGTATTATTACATCACTGAAGTCATTCTTATTAATAATAAATTCCAGAACACATTTTCCATGGATCAGTCATAAAAGTATTTTGTGGGTGACAAAAACTTGAGATGCTTGAAACTGAGATGTGTGACTGATGAAACCTGAGCTACCTTTGATCCTATGCTTAAATACTTCTCTTGATGTTGCACATCCGTTTTGCAGTCCAGAACTCAATCCACAGTCAAATGTGTCCCAACCATTTAGTTTTATGTTGCAAAGTAAATCTGACTTTTCTATATATTAATATACAAAAGAAACACATTGAAAATTTCACTTGATTCCTCACTTGGCAATGATGTTGACTGAATCTGAGCAAAGGATGCTTCCTCATCATTTCATGTGAGAGCAGGAGGCTTACCTTATTCTTCAGATTAGACAGAGTTTTAGCTGATAGCATTAAGTTTATTGATACACAGGAAAAAAAAAAGTGAATTATTGTAATATTATCAAAATTAATCTTTGTATTTCTTGACCTATTTTTTTTTTATTAGACCATTGTCTCTTTTTTTTTTTTTTTTTTTTTTCGGTAAAAGTTAGATTTCTACAGTACTTTTGAGTTGATTGGTGAGTAGAACCTTTAAGTCATCATGAATTTTCCAGACAAGCATCAGGCATTTAGTGTCTTCAGGCTACTGATGGAGACACCAGTCTGTCAAACACTAAATCAGAGAGGATATTTCCTACTGCTTTTATCACATCAGAAAGGTATACAGAGAGACTCCCTACGGTGACTTTAAGACATAGTGTTTGGTTGCCTTTTCTCTATTTTTCCTCTTACATGAAGGAACTATTTGTGATAGAATAAATATTGTGCTATACAAGGACACTGTTGAAGTCGTAATCTTATTGAAAAAGAAAAAGCAACCTCCCACTCCAGGCCCTGTCAACACTCCCCCCGGTCCCCCCACCTCCATGCCCCTCCCCCCCTTCCCCCGCCCCCAGCCATGTATACACAAAACCCCATAGTTTGAACTCCATAGAAGGAGAATCTTGTTTTAGCCCATTTGCCAAAGTCTAGAGCAGTGGCTCTCTGAGAAATGGAGCACAATGAATATCTAGCTCCTATCCTGCATGCATTTCAGACAGAAAAATTAGTGCTCTTAAAATTCATAAAAAAAGGCCAGAAAATAGATGTTGTAGTTGCACTTCTTCTTACCTGATTAAATTAAATCCATTGAAATGGGGTCTAAAGGGATCCCCTAGAATATTAATCTCCTGCTATTATGAACAGTTACTTCATGTAATGTCTTTTATATGCTCATCATATTATTTCTGGAATGCAGTTATATTTTTATTATGACTTTTTTGCCTTCATTGCTTTCCCTGGGATGTATTTTTCTTGAGGCCACCACAGTTTGTGAATTTCTTTGCAATCTTTGCAAATTTCCTGGATGCAGTCTTTATATTATTCATCAACAAGTATGTAGATGTGACAGAACCAGTAGAAAATGACCATTTGGAAGGGATGTCTATGATTTTCTTTGCTAATTCGTTCCGAGGTTAGTATTGTTCTGTCTGAAAGATACCTCAGTGCACAGGCTCAAAATCATCAAGGTGGGCTTGCTATGTAGATGCAGAACCCAAGTTGCTTGCTCAAAAAGCTCAGGTTAGGTGGATGTGCTAATAGGACTCCATGTGGCTTTCTCCGTGGACCTGGGCAGTGTGTCAACTGTGCAGCAAAATGGCATTCTTTGTGCAAGCCACAAAGAATAATCTCCATATGTATGTATATGAAATATGTAATTTTTACTTGGATTTTTCATTGAAAACCACTGGTGTCAGAAGTATTGTCCACTGGTATCTATAGGAACTCAGGTCTGTGAATCTTAAGTGATCGGTTTTGAAAAATTATCTTGAGCACTTAGTCTTGCAGTTTCACCTACATTTTTTTCTGCTTGGCTGTTTAAACATTGAATTCTGCAAAAAAAAGTTTTTATTGAGGTTACCAACCTAATTGTGCAGATAAAAAAGGCTGAGCAGAACTTTTGATTCTACAGTGAAATAGCTTTTTGTCCCCATAATATTTCAGTAGTAGTTTGTTTGGGAAGTGGCAATGCAAACTGAAGTTTTTAACTGAATTAATGAAATATTTTGAATATGAGGAATATTAATTCACATTAGAGGAATATTAATTAACTTTGCTTCAATCTGACTTAAATATGGGGGAAAGCTTCTGGTTGCTTCATCCCAGTTTGTTTACTGACTTAAATCAAGCATATCCATGGCAGAGTAAATCACTTATAGCATACCTAGCTATATAAAAACCTATTACCAGCATGTTTTTCTTTTTTTTTAAAATGATTATTCAATTTTTGTGCTTTTCAAGTCTGACTCCTGAAGATTTAGTCTATGATTATGCTGCTGTTTCTGACAGTGGCTGTAGTCATAGCAAGTCACTGTTGGAAATGTTTTTATATTGGTTAGATTTTCATTGCCTTAGGTCTTCAAACTCACTAAATAACTTAATCTTGGGACACTTTTTCATACCTGGAGATGAACTCTGATTAACTTGTCTTCAGCAGAGGGAAAATTATTTTCAGTGGCAGTTTAAGAAAATCTTAGTGTACTTTACATCAGAGGAGTAAATCTTACAAAATACTTCATATTTTGCATGCAGCTTTCAGGCAAACTTGTTGAACTCCTAGATGTATTTCAAAATGTATCTTAAAACTTTATCTAGCTTCCCAGATTTTTTGAATCTGTCCCCCTCACGTGGTGTTTTTGGAAGAGGTTAATTGGTTATAGTTCTTTTTGAATACAAAGACAAAAACAAACAAACAAAAACCCATGAAAAATAAATGCCTGTACTATTTTGTCCCAGAGTAACAGTAAGCCTTGCTATGAGGTACTTGGTTACGGCTTCACCACTACAGGAACATATATATTGTTTTCACTATTGTATTGCATACAGTAAAGAATGATCTGCAGCAAAATGAGGAGTCACATGTGTAGGTGTGTACATGCATAAGCATCTTCTACAAGAATATACTACCGCTGTGATACATTGTGGTGGCTGGTACTTTATTTTTTCATAAGCTGAAGAAACAGTAACTTGATTATTATTATTTTTTTTTCTTCTAATCCATTTTATTAAATTCAGAAAAGAATAGGAAAAGAGTCACATGAGAGATTCAGTGGAACTGAAAATATTAATTCAGAGTAATTAAAAAATAAAGTTCTAAGAGTTCTAAATTTTAATCCATCGGAATGACAACTAAAATATAATTTAATCCTAGTTTCTAATTACTTATGTGGGGAAAGTTATATGGTAATGTAGCCCCTACAATTTCTATCATAGAGGCCAAAACAAGTCTAATGATTCAAAGCAAAAATTAAACAGAACCATACTGGAAGTGAGGTGTGAATTTTCCATAAGTGTAATGATATTTGAAATAACAAAACAGCTTTCCTGTAGCAGATTCTTTCTGGTCTGAAATTAAGACAAGATATGTTTCTGAAACATATATTACAATTCAATCAGAAATGATTTGGTTTGGTGCAAACATTACTGAACATAACTGCATTGTCAAAATGGTATCACCCGGCTTGAAAGTCGATGAATCTGTTAATTAAGCTTACTTAAGTTAATTCAACTATTTAATCTTCTGAAATTTCTAATAGATTCTTTTGTTATCTTGAACACTTTTGCCTTGCTATGTCTTATTACATCCAGAAATCTGACTTGATCAACTGGAGTTGTCACCAAATTCATTGGTGTACAGCTGAAGCAAGAATGCTATAAAAAAAAAAATGAAAAAAATGCCTTTTCTGTGATGTCATTTCCATAATTAATTAAGTATGTCTTTAAGAAAGACCTGCAGGCTGGTGTAAATATTTCAGTTGTTAGATCTAACACTAAAGGTTGACCTGTGCAGGTCAGCAAAATGAGTAGGGGCGTAGAAATCCTCTTTTTTTTCAGCTCATGTTTCAGGTCTCTAAGTTCTTCATTGTACAGGTTTTGCAGGATTTATTTATTTAAATAGGCTGTAAAACTTTACTTGGACAAGAACTGTATTTTTTTTTTCCATAGAAATGTATAATGTATCTGACTTCTGACCAGGAAGGCAGCCTATGGAATTTGTAGTTTCTACAGGATTGTATTTTGAGGTAATCAAAACTAGGGAAGTGTATATAAACCAAGGCTTACAATTATTTAAATCAGTACTCCATCTGACCTGAGTACCATTCTTATATCATATAAAAAATACCATCAAGATTTTACTGCCCACTCTTTTTAATGAGTATGAAAATATTAGATGTCATTGTGACAGCAGCCTGGTAATTGCCTACCACAAATCAAGATCTAATGTTCATTTGGTCTCTTAACTTTTCCAGTTTCCAATTTTTCTCTTTATGAAATAGTAATTGAGGGTTTTGTTGTTGTTTTATATGTATATATATTTCTGTGATTTTATGGGATAGTAGTGTACCGGAGCACACGTTACCAAGAATGAAGGATTTTTGTTTCTTTTTTAAAATGGGACGAAAATGAATTAAAAGTTATGATAACATTTCAACTGCTGGGAAAAGAAATTCATTTTATAAATCTAAACTAACTTTGAAGTTAATTTTGAAGTTTAGTATTTTTAAATGTGCCATAAGTCCAGTTCCTGAAAGAATTTGAGAAAAAAAAAGCTAAAATAATTAATAGTTTATTATCTAATTCTCAGTTAACATCATTGGTTTGGTAGGCGTGGGATAGCGAAAATCTCCAGAGACAATTTTTCTTCTTTTCTTATGTCTATTTAAGTTTAAAAACCAAGTCAGGCCTAAATACATATGACATATGTAGCATGACTAGTTAAAGTGTTGCCATTTTTTCCCCTAGATTGGAAGATACTTCATCTTGGGTTTTAGTTGTTATCTCCTGTTTATCACCTCTTGAAAGAATGTAAAACCACTGAATCTGCAGCCTAGTTTAACCCAGTTCCCACCCATGACAGAGTCAGTTATTTACATTGAAAATGAAGAATAAGGTATATGAAGAAGTATTAGAATTCTGCCATATGCCATAACATATGGGCAGTTTACGCTACGTTACATTCATGTCAAGGGGTGGACTCTGATGGACAAACATATTGCATTCTCCTGTCTTAAACCTTTAGTAAAAGTACATAACACATTCAAAACACTGCAAAAGAATTAACTAATTCTCATCAAATCAGCAGATTTGTAATTATTAATAAGGATAAATACCACCTAAAATTAGGCACAATGAGGCACAGAGTGAGCCTGGAGTTATGCTAGTCTTGGTAATTACAAAAGTGGAGCTCCCACTCTCTTCTCTGTTTGAGGAGTAAAGCAGGTGTTGTTACTCTTCAATTTACTACACATGCAGCAGGATTTGAAATGTGTACTTATCTGCCTCTGGATTATACACAAAATGATCTTTGTTGTACATTTGTAGTGACAAAGGAGTAGAACTGTCAGCAGTTTCTCTACTACGTAGAAACACAGAGAAAAATCTATATTTTGTATTATGATATAAAGCAGCTACAAATTTGGTGGTAGGAATGAATACATTACAGCTAGGTAAATAACTGTGATTTTCTGTAAGTTAGTTGTTGGGGGACAGTTTTTGCTATTATTTCTTCAGGTTGATACTTGAGGTAGCATTTACACTGGTGAAATCACATTTATATTGGTATAACAGTGCTCATTCTGTATTTGAGGAATGAAATGAAGGAGCACGTCAGGAAAAATAACTGGCAACAGAGGCATATAGAAGCAATCAGTTTCTCTCTCCTCATTCTCCATTCCACATCTTTGATGTTCCGAGTGTACACATGCCTCGACCCAGTTCCTTAATTTTTGAAGTTACATTATTTTAAGTCATCTTTGAACAGCACCTACTTATGGAGATATAATCTCTTCACAATGGCTAACCTACTATGGTAATAGTATGACTTCAAATAGTACTAATAGTCATGGGTAGATAAATAAACCCCAGTCTACTGGAATGGATTTCCATTGAATTCTTGGCTGTTGTGTTTACCCTTCTTTTACCCTGATCATTGAACATATCAAATTGAGAATATCTTTTAAAAGTTGGATATACTGGGCTTTATGTTGGTTTTTATTATTTTTGTTACAAAGCAAGCAAGGTGACTTCTGAGAATTCTCAAAATCCTGAGAATAACTCAGCTGCAAGGAACAGTTTAAGAAAGCTTCTTTTAGATTATTTCCATATAATATATGCAAAATCTCATTTCTTTTCATTTCCAGGTTAGTTGAAACATTTTTCCGCTTCGTGACATACACACTTGTAATTAATCTTCTAAAGTAACAAATGCAGAAGTTCCATTCATGACTGAGATTTTAGGCCCTAGACCCACAAAGATTTATAAGCTTAATATTAAGAACATCTGCAGTTGTAGTAGTGTCAGTTGAACCTCCTGAACTTTATTTCAAGCATATGTAGTCTCTGCATAGTTGAAGATTGTAATTCTTCTGGGTAAGAAGATAATTTGTCTACTTTTTTTAGCACAAATAAAGCTAAAGTACCTGTAGTGCTTTAGGTACTACAGTACCTGTAGGGTAGAAGATGTCTGTAGGCACATATGGTTAATAATAGTCATTTAATAATAATAGTTAATAATAGGTTAATAATAGTCATTTAAGCACTTTATTTTGCCCAAAAGCCATGAAAGAAGGATATGTAGCATGTTACCAGGTGTAGTTTGTACTATCAGATGCTATAATATTGATAATGTCATATATAAAGAAAGCAGTTGGAGTTTACATTTAAAATAGGATATTTAGGTGTGTTGTTAGGTTTTATGAAGAATACTAGTATTGGAAACTCTCCTGTTTTTATTTCATTTGAATGTGGCAATTCTTTGGGTAAAACTGAGTTTGGAATTTATTACGGTATGTTTAAATTGGAGATCCTCATGTTGACATAAATTCATTTCAGCGTTAGTACTGAGTGTTACTGTACATATGTTATAACATATGGTAGAATTTCGTCCCTCATCTTTCTTATGTTTTGTCCTCAGAGTCACTCAAAGGCTGTCCCATGAGATGACTCTTTGTTAAATTAGGTCAGCAACTGGAGGAGGCCGTGTGTCAACTCCACTGCTGAATGACATGGCAGTTAACACTTTAAAATGTTTTCTTCAAACTTTTCTGGGAAGAAAGAGGAAATCAGACAAGATCTTAGTCTGATCGAAGAAGGTCTCTGAGATAATTCTCTTCAGATATTTATAAGATTTTAAAATTTATTTTCTACGACTACGTAAATAGTTTTTTTTGCCTTTTTTCTTTCTTTTGCCTTTTTCTTTTTTTTTTTTTTTGCCTTTGTGTGTGTATCTGTGTGTGTGTGTGTCTGTGTGTGGGCTTGTTTGTTTTTGTTTTGTTTGCAGACATCTGAAGCATGCTAGATAAGTGTCTGTGGGCAGAACTTCATCTCTGTGAAACACCAGTTATGGTGTGCATATACTACCAGGAAGAAGGGTCTGAGCACACAGCTAATGCCATGGCCACGATTGTTATTGGTAGTAAAAGAGAGGCTTTGTGTAAGTTTGGTTCTACAGATTCTGGATTACTTTGTTTTTTCCTACTTTGCTTTATGGAGAGCCACATGTGATGGGGAAGGGGAGAAGTCCCAGAGTGATATGGAGTGGTATACATATGGTATACTCACTGCAGGGCTTGATCTTGCTCCAGCCTTTCAGATTGTAGGGAACTGTACCCTTGTTGCTTTACCAGTGGTTCAATTTCCACTGTCTTTCTGTTAAATGTAATTTTATAAAATTTTATAACCATTACTCCCATTTACAGCTTATTCAGAGTGATGAGTACAAACCTACTTAGTGGTTTTTCAGTGCCGTGTGCTTTTGATTATATTTGTTGCTGCTTTTGAATTTTTCTGGTTCCTCTGTTCACTTTTTGAGATAGTATCCTTCAGTACAGTATTCAAGAAGCAGACAGGACATGAATTTATATAGAGGCTTAATTGTTTCTTATGTACTTTTATTTATTTATTTATTTATTTAACTCTTTACCTCTTTTCTAACATTCCTAATATTTGGTTCACTTTTTTGACTACTACCAAGGACTGATCTAACATTTTTGTAAATGTATTGATTATTCTCCTAGATTTCATTCCAGAATAGTCAGCTCAAATCAAAGCCAGACTTTAGGGTTACAAAATTTAGTCTTTAGGTTACAAAAGTTAATTTATTTTTTGACACAGGGTTAAGACTTATATCTTTGAATTAACAAAAACTAGAAGTTTCCAGGCTGTTCTGTTTTTTGTTTGTTTGTTTTTCTCTTTTAATATCTCAGTGCAGAATTTCTGACCATACTATATGGAATACTGGACTGACAGTTTTAGCTGGTCCTATTCAAGAAAGAAAGAAGACTTATACAGAAGTGGGCAGGTAGAAAGGCTTTTAGAATAAAGAGAGTACATCTTATAGAGGAAACCAGTCTTACCTGTGTAGCCTAAGAGGGTCATGATTGATATCCATAAATATATTTTGAGGGTAAATGCTTATGAGGGAACTCCCACCAAGCTACATGACTAAACTAAATCTACTCTCTTTTAGTTTGAAGCCATTACTCCTTGTCCTATTGCTACACTCCCTGATAAAGAGTCCCTCCACTGCTTTCCTATAGGTCCCCTTTAGTTATTGGAAGGCAGCTTTCTCTTCTCCTGGCCGAACAACCCCATCTCTCCCAGCCTGTCTTCATAGGACAGGTGCTCCAGCCCCTTGATCATCTTTGTGGCCATCATCTGGACTCATTCCAATACTTCCATGCCTTTCTTCTGCTGGGAGCCCCAGAGCTGAATACAATGCTCCAGGTGGGGTCTCACAAGAGCAGAGTAGAGAGGGAGAATCACCCCCCTTGCCCTGCTGGCCACGCTTCTTTTGAAGTAGCCCATGGTATGGTTGGGTTTCTGGGCTACAAGCGCATATTACTGGCTCATGTCAAGCTTCTTGTCAACCAGATCAATATAGGCATCTTCTAAAGAAATAACATTTCTTATAATTGGAACAGGAAAAAAAATAAAAAATAAAAAAAAAAAGAAAAACCTTTGCCCAAATCTTCAAAGAGGATTTCAGTCTGGTGATGTAACATGCATATCTGAAAGTAATATTTCCAGTAAATCAATATTCACATGAAAAATATGGTCTGACTTTGTTAATGTTTTTCTGCTTCCTGCTGAATTGTTCAAGTTTCAAAAACAAATACTATGTACTCTACAGACACAATGTTTGTGAAGTGTTTTTATAATTAGTAATGTTCCTTGAATGAGTGAAGTGGATATCAAAAACATGATTTCTATATGTTATTTCTGACACTCCTACTGCCCTTTTGAATTTGAACCTTCCTCCTCTTTATCTTTTCAAACTGATTGTGGGCCTGACCTCGTCTGAAGTAGAAATACAACTCAATGGAAACTCAGCAGAGGCAAAGAGGAGAGTGGAGAGTAGAATTTGTGCATTTTAACTGTTGTTTGAATTGATATAATATACTCAAGTAATTGAAGTGGAGTACAGTATGCTTTCTGAAACAAACTCTGAATACAGAGTACTGCTAATGTTCTTGTAATTCATTTCTTCCTTTCCACCTCTTTATCTTACCATGTTCTTTAGCGGCAGTTGCATTTCTTTGAAGCACGCTTTCTTATCCACATTATATGTTATTCTAGGTCTCTTATTTAGGATTTTTCACACATCCTTCACATCTCCTTTACAGTCTCCGGTCAATAACTGCTAAGATCTATATACTCCTCTGCACTTCATGGTTATTCCTTTATCACATGTATTTTCTGTTGCCTGAAGGTAGATCTGTACAATTTTTTGTTATTGAAATCTGTTTCTCCCCCACCCCCACCCCCCCTTTTTTTTTCTCCCCAAGCAGATAGAAGTGCGTAAATGTGTCTAAAGACTGAGAATACCATTAACTTGGTTTGTACAGAGCCATGGGAGACACAATGTCTCTCTGTCTCCTTTTCAACTAAGCTGAAAAAACCAAAAACTTCACAATACAAGTAAAGCAACTTCGGCACATTATTGTGTATACCTTATAGCCCTGACCACTGGGGGGGGGGGGCGGGGGGGGGGAAGGGAAAAAAGAAAAAAGAAAAGATGTGCTTCTGCTGCTGTGCATCAATCTTTTTCTCTTTGCAAGAGAACACCATCCTGAAGTCATACACAAGCTGGATTTACATTATTCCATTAAGTATTGATTGCGATGTTTGAAGCCTTTATTGTTGCAATTTATCAGAGGTTTTTCCACTGTGATGGGTAGAAAGTAATACTGCCCGGCTAGAGCTTGTTGTGCACTCTGCAGCTGATAGGGTGAAAGTGGTTGAGAAGGGTAGAAGGGTTTCAATTTTTTTTTTTTTTTTTTTTTTTTAAATAAGTTCATCAATTCAGAAAGGAGAGCTACTTGCTCAATACCTGGCATAATATAGAGAACATTCAATCTCCAATTGAACATACAGAACTGAATTAGAATAATTTTGCATAGGGATCTGAATTAGAATAATTTTACAAAGGCTAGATGCCCTTCTATTACTGCATCTCTATGATACTAAATTCAATAAATGCCAAAGATTAGCAACTTTTTTTTTTTTTTTTGGCAGAGAGGGATGTTCAGTGTTATTATTTTTATCAGAGCTCATCTAGGCTCCCTGTTTAACTTCAGTCTGGAGTTATTGCTTCAGTAAAACATAAGATTAAATTTAAAAAAAGAAATTGAATATAATCAACAATATTTTAAACAAATGATCCTGCAACTGAAAGAAAAACTACATAGGCATAAAGGAGCCTAGTCTATTTTCTGAGACATTTCACACAAGTTTCCTGTTCTTTTAACATGTTCTTCATAAATGATGACTTGGAAGATTACAATTCTGGAACACATCTGTGTCAACTCTTAATCAAAATATTGCTTATTTACACACATATTTATACATTCAAAAACAAGTCTGAAAGGTGTGACAGAGAAATCCAAGCCACTAGTATGGTTTTGTCTGGGCCAGATACTGGTTGAAGTAAATTAACATCATTACATAAAACCTATATCATATCTATTAAAATTTTGGTTTAACTTAATATGAAAAATTAAAACATCAAGACTACTGTCTACCCCAATCTCTTACAAGATTCTTGTACATCTGAGCTACAACTTTAATAGTAATGTTTTGGAATTCATATAGACAATGATTTAATTGCTAACCCATAGGAGTGCCACTTGAGCATTGAAGCCATCCTGCAGCAGTATTTGTGGAGATCCTCATCTGTCTCATGTTCAGCTATTTAGCCACTTAAGAACATGAAACACCTTAAAAGAGGTCTAAAACTTCATTCAGTTTCATTGCTGGTGATTTTCTTTCTTGTCAACATTTCAAAGAGATTCTGAGATACAGGCTTGTAAGGACTGATTCGAGGACAATTACAAAGCACCCACCCCTCACCCCAGTACAAGAGAGACTTGAAAATACTTGAAAACAGAGAGTCCAACAGAGTGCCACCAGGATGCAAGGTGATAAAGGGACTGGAACACCTCTCCTGTGAGGAGAGGCTGAGCGTTGATTCTGTACAGCCTGCAGAAGAGGAGGCTTGGGGGCAACCTTATCAATATGTATTTGTCTGAAGGGAAGAGGACAGAGCCAAGCTCTTTTCAGTGGTTCCCTGTGACAGGAAACTGATAGAAGGAATGGGTACAAACTGTAATACAAGAGGTTCTGCCTGAACATCAGCAAGCACTTGTTTACTGTGTGGATGACAGTGAACTGGAACAGGTTGTCCAGGGAGATTGTGGAGTCTCCCTCCTTGGAGACCTTGAAAAGCTGTCATGACATGTTCCTGGGCAACCTGCTCTAGATATCCTTTCTTGAGCAGGGAGGTCAAACCAGAGGACTTCCAGAGGTTGCTTCCAACCTTAATCATTGTATGATTTTGTTCTGTGAAATCCTCAAATCAACAAGTGAGGGAAATCATTCAGGAAAGTGCTTAAGAAGACCAATAAGCTCTACTGACACCTCCAATTTATTTTTTTTTCCAAAGATGGGTTAAGATCTGTCACACAGAGAAGATTCGTCACCTATGGACAGAAGGAAAGACAGCTACTTCCCTTCAGTTGAAAGCTGGTGTATTTCGTACCTGCTTTCCCTGTAAGACAGGAGGACTGTGTCACAGCCATTGAACTTTTAAGATTTGGTGGCTCCATAACAGCTTAGTGGCTTCTGTAAATGTTACTAGGAGACATCAATACAAGCTGTATCTTTCAGAAGAAACCTGGGATTCTGCTAGATGACAAGAAACATTGAGAGCTCAGCACTCAGTGTTGTAGTGTTGAATATCTGCTGTGGAATTCGCTCTTGAGCAATAGCAGAAATACCCAAGGATTCCCTAAGGATTCTCATGAATACTGCTTTACACAAAACTGAAATGTTTCCAGAGCTTAAGCTTAGGGCTCACATATAGGACAATCCTCTACTTGCAAATATGAACCTGAAAGTTGCTCTGTCAGCCAACACGCCCCAAAAATAATATCATACTTTTACATACTTATTTTTATTGGAATTTATTTAAAGTTTAATACATATTTTTAACTTTATTAATGATATATTAAATGCCTTTGTCTATCAAAAATGGATGGACAGTTCAGCTCAACATTTTTTTTTTTTCTATCCAGATGGAGTAGTGTCAAGTCCAAGCTCTGAGACAGAAATTTCTAATTTCATTGGAGATCCATGATATTAGTAGAAAAATACTACCTTGTTTTCTTCTTTGGGAACAATCTGGCAGAAGTCCACCTGAATAAGCTGAGAGCACTCTTGGCTAGCACAGCTGACAATATCAGCCTGTGAAAAGCTTCTGCAGAGGGACTGATGAAATAAAATCCAAACCCTTTGCTTCACAATTTCACATTGGCCAAAATATCTGGCTTCTTGGAAAAGTACATCCTCTGCCACATGAAAGAGTGACAAAATTGATACTCAGACTGGCAGAAACATTTGTGGGAAAGTGTGCTGGAATCCCTTCAAGAGCTTCTGCTGACAGCATAGCCCAGCATTTACAATGTAGAGCATGGCTAAAATTTGCAGTGAGGCTCTATGCATAGTACATCCTACGGAATGTATGCCAAGAACAATACAGTATCAGAATTATCTGTGAATTTTTAAGACAGTGTGAAGAGGAGTGAAAACATATTATTCTCTACACCTTCTAGGAAGCATTATGTTATAGGTTTATCCACTCAGTTTTTCTGTGTAAACATTAGTAATGCAATAGGCTTTCGGTGCTTCTTGTGCCAAAGCTGTTTTTTTTTTTTTTTTTTTTTTTTTTTTTCCTCTCCAGGATCCTATGTCTTTGTAGAAGTCTCAAATTGTAGAAGTCTCCATCAAAAAAAAGATGGAATCAAATTCAGACTACCAAAATAAGAACATCAAGGGCAATTAAATTGCCGAGTTTTTAGGAGAAATGAACACTGTATGTTTAGGAATTGTGTTGAAAATAGAAATCTTAGGTCAATGAAATATTTGGCACATAATCCTAACAGTAAATTTCTTCTGAGAAAGTGAGTTCTTTCATGATACTAGCTTGTATCTTATTAGCCAGATTTATTTCACTGGTAAGAGTCATCACTTATGTCTGGGAAGATTTTTTTGCATGTCTATTATTATAAGACTTTTAATTGCCTCTACTTCAAAACCAGATCAACAATCATGAAAAAATAAAAAAAAATCAAAATTCACTTAATAGTCATGCTGAATATTTTTATATTTTATTTAACTTGTGTTCCAGCATATCTCTGTGTTGGAAACTGAGCCAATGTCTAACTCAAAACTCATCTTGACAAGCATAATGTTCAGCACGTGTCACAGAATTTACGTTAAATTCAGTTGCAGACTTTTGTTTTTGGGATGCCCTTGAGAATTTTGCGTACCTAAGGAGGATGGGACAGTCTATAAGAGTAGGAAATGGAACTTGAATAAAAGTGAGAGGCCTTTTCTAGCAGAACATAACAGTCATTCAGCCTATAGTTATATTGAAATTGTCTGAAACAATTTATGAGATGCTGTCCAATAAACAGAGTTTATCGTCTAAAGAGCCACATAGAAAAAAAATCATTGAAGAAAACTCTTGTAAGTTTAAAGTGTAAGTGTAAAAAAGGCTATAAATCTTGAATTGATGAAGCTAATCTTCTAAAATTTGTCTTCCTAGGCTTAAGGAATTATGATATTTTGGGCTATTGCATAGACTTCTACCTGCAACAGAAATCCTGAAATTGTACCTTTACCAAGCATAGAAAGAGTTAGTTCTCCACGCATTTTTAAAATGGAATTCCATAATTTCTGTTACGCCTCATAAAATTAATTCTTTGGCAAAACCAAAAACCAATCAATTATAAACAACAACAACAAAATGTCTTTATATCAGTATTTCAGTTTAGTGATAGACATGTTTTGTTGAACAGGTGGATCAGCATGTTATTTCATGTTACAATAATTCTGATTTTAAATTGCTATTTTTTGATATCCCAAACACTTCTCAACAAACAGAATAGACCAGTAAATACAATGGGGATTATTAGGTTCTGCAGTTTTTCTCAGGTTTCTCTCCATGTGGATCCCTCAGACAGCTCCACTGGTACAAGTTCACTGAACCAAATTCTGGTTTGGAGCCCAAAGCAAAGGAAAATAAAATGACTCCCAAGCAACTACTTCTCATCAAGTCCCACATTTTTGATACAATAAGAGAAAACAGAGAATTATTCCATGCAGGTGTGATGAGTAGTCTTCTTTGAATATCTGAGTACAAATATGGAGGACAAGAAGACAGCTGGAATGAAAAGAACATGGAAATGCCAGCACTGACTAAAAATAAATACGAATGAAAAAAGTTAAAGTGGTGGGAATCAAAATGTGTTTCTGTGTATAAGTTAAAAAGAGAAAGCAAGAAAAATGAAGAGACTCCTGAGTAAGGATCACAACAGAGGTGATAATAAGTACTCTTTTCTCCTATTAGCCTGTTTTTCTTGGCAGATCTTCTATCCTCAAACCAAGCATGCCATAATGACAATAAATTATTATATATTAATACCAGTAACAGTACAATAATTCCTGAAATAAAGTTACTTTTAGATATGATAAAGACAGTTTTTGCAATATAAATATTCTTGAAATAATGCAGATAGTTTTATTCTGAGGAAAGAAAATGTGTAATAGAGAGAATTATATATGCACAGAATTTTTCATAATATTTCAAAAGTTAATTTTGGCAAATAGATTTGCCAAAAATCAAGAACTTTGGAATTGGAAAATTTGGATTTGGAAAATCAAGAACTTAGATTGAGACTTTGAGAAAGGACAGCAAAAGTATCTGGGAAAGTCTATTCAACTTTCAAAATTCATCCCTGAGCTTTGTGGTCAGGCAGTGAGGTGGTGACATCTATGCACAGACAATGTACGACTCTCCTTAAATACTCTGGTAGATATATCTTGATAAATAGTTCTCTGAGGTTGTTTTACAGTGAGTTGAAATATTGGTAAAACAGTCTTTTTAAAATTTCCAAGCTTTTTCAAAGAGACTTTTCAAGTAATCTGTCCCAGCATACTAAAAGTTTTGAAAATTTCTTTATGCTGCCAACGCTTTCAAGTTGTCTTGGTGCTGCTTTTAATCTTTCACAGACCAAGGCACAAAAATAGGAAAAGGAATCAAAGTTGATGATCTATATTTGTGTTCATTCTGTTATGAATTAGACATGAATACATGCTGGAATACAACTTGAATAAAAGTTCAAAATATTCTAGTTTTAGCATTTTATTTTTTTTTTATTTTTTCCTGACAGGAACCACCAATGAAACTAGGCTGTATACCTTGCTTCTGGGATGGCATCATTACCTGAATCAGTCAGCAACAAAACTGACCTCAGTCAGTTTTTGATATAGCTCTATTTTTAACGTCTGCAGACACACTCTGTAGACCACTCGTATCTAAGTCTAGAAAGCTTGGAACATGTTTAAGTACACCCAGTATACATTTGTTTCTGTAATTAATACCCAGGAGAGTTGTGAAACCTGAATAATAATAATAAGGAAAAAAAGAAAAAAAAAAGATTATGAAACAGTAATAAAGTAACCTCTCCTGTAAATAGATAGATAGATAGATAGATAGATAGATAGATAGATATAGATATATTTTTCCAACAAGCTAGGTAATTCCATGGAACTAGGTAATTCCAAGGTAATTCCATAGTGATACCATGGAACACCTTCTTGAATATTAGATATGTTGAACAGAACTATTTTTTCAAATCTGTTTGTAAAACCTGCTACATACCAGTATTTTGAAGAGGACTGAGAGTAGGAGAGAGGGCATTTATGAAGAGAGCATATAACACTATTAAGTACGTTTACCCTTCTTCCTGCAACTTTCCTTTTAATCCCTTTTCTTCTGATGTGTCCTTAATTTATTACTTTATTTTCTGGCAGCTGTATTAAATGCTGGAGAGTCAATACTTGTTCTGTTTTCAATGAGTCATGTTCAGGTAATTATTTCAGGCTCCAACTATTTTGATGTGGATTTGTAAGGTTAGTTGCAGAGTTGAGTAACTAATCTACCACCACTATTGGGAAACAGCTGGAATTACGTATGTCAGATTTGATCTCCCTCAGATTTATAACCATACTGGGCCATATATATGCAATTAAAATGTTTTGTAACTAATACATATTTACATTTTAATAATATATGTGAGAAAAAATCCACATATATTTCCATCCTCTAACACTTATTATTCTATAAATTCACTTTATGTTTCATGGTATATAGGTATGAGAATCCTCTGTACTTGAGAGAAGGACAGACAGTTCCATGAAGTCTGAAAGATACTTTAAAAGGTTTAAAGCAGGGTGGAGTCCACTAAGCTTTTAAGGAAATTGGTACAAGTTTTCAGTCCTCCCTATTACTTTCTCCTTCTCTTCCAAAAAGAACTGAATCGTAGAAATAACAACTACAGTTACTATGTGACTTTTGAAAAACCAGAAATATTAAGTAATGTGAAAATAATTGAAGTATGGAAATCAATTCCTACTAGTAGCTCTTTAAAATAAAAATAATAATAAAAAAGCAATTAAAAAATAAAAAATATATATTTTCATACAACATATTTCTGTGATTAGTCTTACTCAACACTTTTAAATAGGTAGGGGATAGCATGAGATTAGCAGAGAAGTAAATCAAGAGAGCCAATATGTGAAAGAAGTAATTATAGGACCAAGATTTCTTTCAGACAAAAATATGGTATCTGTGGGCTGATGTCTGCAAAGCAATCTGAGATATGCATGACACAGGAAAATCATCAGAGCCTTATCTTTTAAGTTGTTTGCAAGTGGGTTTGAAAGCTATTAGATATTTATTTATTGCTGGCATAGTAATACATGACAGAAAGAAAAGGCTAAGAGCGAAAAGATGAATTTTTTGCTCAGAATCAGAAAGGGGTAAGTTAATATGAAATTCAGAAAGTAGGTTGAAAATAAAATAAATTAGTGGAGGAACTAAACAAAGAGAAATTGGAAGTTATATCTGTTCTAAATTTATTCTGTTATTAATCAGTATTCTGGTTCCCCAAGACTTAAATAAATCTTGACATCTGTTTATCATCTGTCATGAATGGCCTTAAAAGGACAACAAAGTAGGTGTTTACACTTAACTGAATATGCAGTGGAGAAGCTCCCCAACATTCTTTATTTTAATTTATAAAAATGGAATTTGAAAATTGTTAATTCTGCAGTAGCCCAGGATGGGGACTTGCAAAGGCAGTAAGATAAGGAGGAGGAATACGGAGAAACTGTGATGACTTTTATGGGTTAAGCAGTCACTTTGCAGCTCTTTTGAGTGAAGGTTGAGCAAAAAGACCGCTTACTCTTTTTCCCCTCCTCTCCCCTCCCCTCCTCTCCCCTCCCCTCCCCCTCTCCCCTTAGAAAAATTGACTCTTTTTTTTTTTTTTAAGGTTTATTTCAGAGAATTGAGTTCCAGTAGGAAGAAGAAAATCAGTTAAATTATTGAGGAATGAATAAAGAGATGATATAGGCAGGATCAAGATAAGGATGAGTTCTGGCAATGCTCCAGAGGAAGAAAGCAGCAGTCATACACTGAGAGAGATGTAAACATAGGAATATGAGGGAAAATATCTTTGGGTCAGGAAAAATTAAGTGCTTAAACATGTTGGTTCCTTTCTGTTGTGAGATCACAGAGTTGGTCCTTCAAACCGACTGATCTGTATTAAGATAAAAGCTAATTCATTCCTTCCTTTTAAATAAGTTAAATAAAAAGATCTGTGCTCTATTATTTCTTCCTTACCCAGCTCTTAAATCCACCTACTCCCACAAATCCCACAATTACAATTCTATGTGAAATTTACATATAAGATACAGAGAGAGATGGAATGAAATGCTGATATTCTTTTGTTTGGCTGTTTGGTCCATTTACTTCTTAATCCTGGAAGTTAGGACTTTATATATACATGTAATGTATATTATATTATATATATATATTATTATATATATTATATATTATATATATTATATATTATATAATGTATTATATTATGTATATAGCAAAACTATAGAAGAGATGGTACACTAGAAAATAGTAAAATATTTGTAAAACATTTATTGATTAGTAAACAATTTGAATTAGAGCTGTGGAAACTTCACTCTCTGGTTTCTTCTTATCATGTCAAGGAAACACAAAACAGTGAAATTCTGACACAGTGATCTCACTCCAAATGCTATGTTATCTCATTTTGAAGATGGAGAGATTTGATATATTAGCTTCCATGAGACTAGTGTGTTTCACAGCAGCTTTACATCTTGTTTTTTTTTTTTCTTTATTTATTTTGTCTGAAGACCAGGGGATGAACAGCAGTGAACTTTCCAAGCTTTCTGAAAAGAGTGTACATGAGTTTTTTTTAGCGGAAACTAGCAGAATAAAAGCTTTGAATGTCCAAAGTTAAAAAAAAAAAAAAATAGAGACTGGTAAGTGAGAAAAACAAATAACATGTGATCTTAAAATGATTAATTATTCAAACCCCAAAGCCTATAATTTGTGCAGCTTAATTCTACCTTATTGCCAAATATTGCAATAAAAATAAGTGCATATTCTTGCCCTTCCCCTTCCTCTTCCCTGGCCCATTGTTATACAGTAAAAAGAACACCATATTTGGGAAAGTTTTTTAAAATGCCCACAAACTTATGCAAATTTATGGTGGTGATAAATCTCATTTATATATATGTGTTGTTTTTTCTTTTTTTACTGTCGTCAGGCAAAGATAACTTGATGGTTCACATATCATAGAGCATAACTTCTTCATGTAAAATAGAATGTCCTGCATCACAGACTTAGAAAAGTTTTTGCAAGATCTTTGTCTCATCTTTTAAAAAGACTGATTGCAATTTCTCTACTTTTTCTTAGCCCATTACAAAATGTTGGCCTTATTCTATCTGTGTCTCAGTTTATTTATAATTAAGTTAATAGTATCTGCTTGCTAAATTTCTTAATGTTTGTAATTTCTTAATGTTTGTAAAGTACTCTGAGATTTTTATTAGGGACTATGTTGCAGAAGAAGTGAGATCAAGGTATTTATTATTGGCCTATATGTAATGCTAAAGAACTCTGAGACAGCTGAGAAAATCAGAAACTCTGGTTTTGCATAATCTGTAGCTGTAAACACATTTCTAGCTTTTATTTTTGCTCTATGAGTGCTCAAAGCATGTTAAAACTACCTTGAAGCATCAACTCTGAAGAATTTTTCAGAGCTTAGAGACAGAAATGAGCAACACTGCTGATTCCCAGCCTTTTTAATTTGACTCTGTCTTGCTTAAAAAGTGCTCTTCTCTGGCTTTTCTCAAATGTGCTCTTCTCTTTCTTCCCATTAAGGTCATATAAGGTCATTCTTATATTACTGTCATACATGCAAGCTGTGATATAAACTCTCATGTGTCCATTTATTATGGAACTAGAATTCAAAATATAAGCTGATCTGAACAATATGGTAATTGTATGAGGATGAAGGTTAGAAGTACCATGTCTGAAACAACTGAAACTGTAGTTAATGGAAGTACTATAGAGTAATAGAAAATTATAGAGAAATAAATATATATATGGATACAATTTTGAGTATTAAAACAAAACAAAAAAATAATGATCATCTACACATTTTTAATCTGTAATGATATTATTATCAGACAGGAAATGTAGACATAGTTTAATAATGAAAGTTAAATATTTTATTCAGAAACCAAAATAATTATTAAAGTATCAACACATGAAAATATGGCCTTAGGTATTTCTTAAGTGACAGCAGAGTGGGGGCATTGATTTGGTCTAAAAATAAAATGTCATACAGCCCTAGCTAAAGGAAGCCTACTGAGGAGAAGGCTTAGCTGGCCTAATTGCAAGGTTGGACATGATGTCTTTACATCTGCTCTTTTACAGCCCTGCATTCAAAGCCCTTGAATGCACACGTCAGCCTTCTGAGCTCTAGTTGAATGCCTGTTCATGTCCTCAACTGCTTAAGAACACAGTTCTCCCTTAACATGAAACTGTAAAAGTATTCATCTACGTATATTGAATTATCTTTGATAAAGCTGTTGGATATACATGATTTATTTGCAAGTAGGGCTGCAATATACCTTCCATTATCTTGCCTTCAGCAAGTTTTAATTGTCTATGTTTGATTATATTTAGGCACAGAATTTCACTTTCATAAAAGGAGGATACTAGGTAAGGAATTTTTAATATTCCTAGCTTAAGACACAAGATGTGTTCAGAGTGCAACAGGAATAGAATATTAGTGGTTTAGTGACTTTTCAGAGACCTTTTTTCTAAGGCAATAATGTTGTTTCAGTTGTTCAGAATAAATATATAACATAATGGTGCTTCATAATTAAAGGGCAAATAAAAAAATATATGAAAGTATATATAAATGCATAAAAGCTTACATAAATATATAAAACCATAAAAACATAAATATAAACACTTTTTAAACATATTAATAAGTTATAGAATGAGGGGAAGTTTCACAAAAGGACATCTCTCAAATAGTCTAAAGGCTATTAATAAAAGAAAACCAACTTAATCCACAGATTGTTTTACATGTGACTACAGAAAGATCCTAAATGCACAAATGTGTATATGAAAATATTTGATTGGAAATAGTGAAAAGATTAACATAGAGTTTTCCATGTAACAAATTACAGAAGTTTGCCACATTTAACTTGGAATGGACATTTTTTCCTTTCTCATATTGAGGTGCAACCTGACTTACAACTGACTCTGTACCATACTGGTTTTTGACCTACTGTATTTTCAGCTGAGTGTATAGTATACTGAGATCATCAACCTAAGCAAACTGATGTTTAATAACTTCTGTAGGCTGACGTGAGTGTTTCGCAGGAGTGTACAGTAGTAAGCTGGAAAGGTGCAGTTTCCCATAAGACAGATTACTGGTAGTAAAGTATTGACCATGTCCCTTTTTCTGATGCCATAAAGAACTCTGTGGTTTTGCCTTTCCAGAAATTACCAACTTCAGACTGAAGTAGAAACACATAGTTCTGAGTGAAGTGCGAATTAAGAGGGAAGGATTTAACTAGCCAGCATCTTTCATGTTCCGGAGTCCTCCCTCCTGCCAGAGATCTATTATTCTTTCTGCAAGGATGTTTCTGTGTCTTGGATTCTCTCATTCTCTCCCTCTCCCTCTCCCTCTCTCTCTCTCTCTCTCTTTCTCTCTTTACCTTAACCACTATAAACTGTATCCCTAAAGTTACAGCAAAAGGGAAAAAGGTCACTTGATCTTGATTTTCATTATGAATACAGACCATGAATGAAAGGCTTCAGGATCCTTCTGACTCTGGGTTTATCTTATGTTGGTCCCTATCTTCTGCTCTAGTGTTTTGTATGAAACAGATCTTTTGTTTGAGAAATGTGCTTTTAGTAAAGGTTTCAAACTGAACAACTAAGTTTCAGGTGTACTTATCTGCAAACTTCATATTCTGTAGACCTTTTGTATGTTTTGGGAAAGGCAAGTAAAGCACTCCCCTGACGTCTGACCATGTCCAAACAACCCTAAATTATAGCTAACAGGTGATACATAATCCAGAAGTCCATTGGCGAAGGAAAGAGAAGGAAAAGTCATTTCTCATATAATCCAGGGAAAAAATATGTTGCATTCCTTTAAAGGACAGTAGGGCTTCTCACTTCTCACCATCACTAGGCTTGTTTTGATCCTTCCAGCCTCGTTGAGAGTTTTCTATGCCATGGCGCAGCCCCACATTGAACTATGTGTACTCTACCCAGGATTAAAACAATGTCCAATCAGAATCTTCTCCATCATTTTCCCCCATTTTCCCTGAATACTTTAAAATCAATTCCTGTTTGTCATAAGCACCTGGTATTACCACTGGAAATACATTCCCAAATGGCAGTTGTTACTTGGTTGACTGTTACAGCTGCATATAGACTAGCTGGGTAAAGAAAGAAAGAGTTTGTATTTTTTCTTCTCTATTAATTAAAAGATCAGCTTAGGAAGTTCAGGCCTGTGATCACTAAGGACCTTCTTGTCCAATGTTTATAACAGTGGAAATGAAGTAATGTGAAAAGACTGCTTTCTCAGCGGAGAGAAACCTAGCTGGTGCTGAGCAGATGGAAACATTTAAGAAAGAGGTATTCTGTATATGTTTGAAATGGTTGGATTTTCTAAATGAGGTACAATTTACAATTACAGCCACGAAATTACATATAACAGAGAAAGGTTTATATTTGTACCACAGAACTTTGTAGATATAATTTTCCAATTTTTTTCCTAATACAATAGTATTTAGGAGCTAAAAGATTATGTGATTTTGGTGTAACTTAAGTCATTTAGGTACCAGGGAATTTCATTTGCCATCTATGTTTCAGATGTGTCAATGAAGTAGAATGTGATACATACAGGGAAAAGGCGGAGCTGAGAGCATGAAGTACAAAGCAATTCAAATTTCATTAAATGGGCTACTAGTTTTCTCCGATGAACCACGTAAGCCCTTCTTATTGCAAAAGGAATCTGTGCAAATAAGTATCATATCTTTGTAAACAGTAATAAAAATGATATACATAAATATTTTTCCTGCCCTAACTCTCCACCCTTTAATCCGTTATCTCTAGAGGTTTCTTCTAACCTTCATTCACATGTAAATGTCCATAAGGTTCCTCAGAAAAAAACACTGGTGAAGTAGGTTATATGTAAATTAGTTAAGCCTGCATCTCCATACAAGGTCTTTGCATGGTAAAAGCATCAGCTGGTCAGTACATCTCTGTGTACTTGCCAAACAAGCATTCACAGATAAATTTATCTAACAAGGTATCCTCAGGTGGAGGAATCACAGAACTTGATCTTCCATCAGGATACTGTTTCCCACATCCTTCAAAGATCTCAAAGTTATTTGTATATGTTAATTAATAAACTCATAGCCTCTCGTAGAAAGAGATACAGTTAAAAATTGTTTTCAAGACAGGAGCAAGGAGTACAAACTGTACCACAGGGACAATTCCTGATGTGCCATTCCAACCTTGCAAGGTTGGAATCTCCCGTAAAGAAGGTCACTGAGGATACAGATCCCAGTGAAAACTCAGCATAGGCAAATTTTTCTTCAGAGATTTAGAATCTGTGTTGACTAAAACAACAGTTGTATTTATCAAATTGTTTCTTGCTCATGCCCTGAGCAGCAGCAGTCTTGTCTGCACAATGAGGTGTTCTTTTTTTTTTTTCTTTTTTTTTAGTTCAGAGATTAAATTAATTCACAAATGAGGTGCTCAGTTTCTGACAGAGCTGATGAGGATGGAGGCAGTCTGCAAGACAATACAGAGTGGGCTGCCAGTGTGCCTATGGAGAGTACCAGCAGGTGCCTTGAACCATACATCATCCGTAATTAGCACCAACGTCTAGAGGTCTTGTACAGTGCCAAAGCATGTACTGCATCAGCCTTAAATCTTAAGGTTTATGGATTACCAATAGCTGTCTTCCTTGAGCACAATCCTTGAAGATGATTGCTGAGGAAGTCAGTGTGGACTTTCCTTGCAGTTCAGTGGGGAGGAAAAGAGTGGACTTCAGCTGTTCACTGATTCGATATTTAATAAAAATATTGTGATTTAGAAGATTATTTATTCATTTATTTATTTATTTATTTATTTGTAAAATCTTATTGGGATGGATTTTGATTTTGATTTGAGGACAGTACACTTGAAACAAAAATCATATGTCCACCATTTTTATTTTTTCTGACAAAAAATTTGGAATAATTCTGGTGTGAGGTTCAAGGAATTGCTATATTTTTGCAATATCAACAACAACAATAAACAATAACCACCACAACCCTAGAGCCCCCAAGCCATGAAGCTATTGGTATGCTATAATTCTTAGTGTTTGTACAAAGTATTTTGCCTGTGATTGAAGCAAAATTCCAGAATTCCCTCTGTTGCTTCCAGATGACCATCTCTTATTAGCCTGTAAAGAGGATATTAGGACAGAATTTGTAGACAAGGAAAAATACCAAATGCTACTCTCTGTGGTTTCGTTGCATGCAATTTTGGCTTTGCTGCTTTAATTGTGGCATTGGTCCATACTCTTGGACTTGTGTCCCAAAATGAACAGATGTATTATGGACCTCTTGCTTTTAACTGGCATGTAATATCATTTCTGTGAAGATACTGCTCCTGGTAATGATAATTTTAATCTGACTATTGATTTAAAGGCCTCTCTTGAATAGTTTTGTATATAAGAAAGACATTAAGACATAATACAGTATATAAAATATATATATATAAGCAAGAAGAAAAAAAAATTGTTCTCACCAAATGAATATGTTAATATTTCTAAACTTTAAATGCTGCTCAGTCTTGCAAATTACTTAGGTGAAGAATCAAAATGCAATACAAAATTCTGTAACTATAAAGCGTCTACCTACTTGTCATTGGCAACAATTCAGAGTATTCATTCAACTTTTAAATTACCTAATTACTTAAATTTATGATAAAAGCGTTTTCACAAGTATAAGAGTCAGGTTGGACTGCTCTTGAGCCAAGGACTAGGTAAGAGAGCTAGAAGCTGGAGAACAAGCAGTACTTACTGACTGCAGTCTCTGAAACTGCAGATTCAAACAGATTGTATTTACGGCCTTTGAGGCACAGACATAAGTTTAATGATTAAAATGAGTGTGCAGTTCTAACACTCACCCAAATTTATTCCAAATTGTTGATAGAATACATTAAAGGAAGAAAATATCTAAAGAAAAACTGTTTGGCCTCTGCAGAAGACAATGAAACTCAACATTTTGATAAGTTGTTTCCCAGCTTTGAAGAGGTAATGTCTAGACTGGTAAAATGAATAATTTTAGAAGGAAACTGTCATTGTATCCCATTTTCTGATCAGAAAAGTAGAGAAAATCTGGAAAGGCCTGCAAAGCCCGAAAAAGGAGTCATCTGGTGCCTGATAAGGAGAGAAAAACATCCCCTTCCTGTACATTCTCTGCTGAACTTGGGAGTTCTTGCAGTGAGAATGTGACCTAGTTTGTTTTTTTTTTTTACATAGGTAGTAGCTTGGACTAAAGTACTAGCTATTTAGAAAATGTAAAACAATTCTTATCAGATCAGAGCTACATGAAGAAGAATTTAATATTTGTAATGTTTATATAGAGATTTATCTCAGAGCCACTTCTCTCATATGTATTATTTCCTGGTCTAATCTAATATTTGCTTGGAATCTTTCTTGTGTTCAATACTTTTTAGAACCGTAATAAATAATCCAATTCAGTTTAGAAAATAATAATGTTTTCCTCCAGATTCTAATAATCCCATGATACAATCTGTCCCAGTTATAGTAACATGTAGTAATTTCCTTTCCTTTTCAATTTCTTTTCCCAGTTCTTTTTTCTTCTCAATTATTATTATTATTATTATTATTCTGTATATAAGAAGTTCTATTGGTCAAAGGGTTGGAATGGGATAGCAGGGCCTTTCTGAATTCATGGTTTCATCGTATCTTTTTCAATGTATTCCTTTAATGTACTAGATTTTAATCCTGAAAAAATATGCGTAATTATTAATGGATATTAAGTGATGCCCAGAGCAAAATTTTCATTCTTACATTTACCGATGTAAGTAATAAAGGTCCTTTAAAAGGGAGCTGTGTGGTTTCTTCCACCTTTTTAGATACTTAAAGAGGAGTTGCACATTTTTTATTAGCACATGTATACCATAGTAGACACATGAAGAAATTTTTTCCTTTAGAGTTTTTTTTGCAAGACTAATGTCAGTGCAAAACACTTCTCTGTGTAATCTGAAGTCCTTCTAAGTGTTATACTGTCTAGATTCTGTTCCAGATACTTTTCAAACCACTAGGGTTCAAGTTTAAAGAATGTTCTACAGTCACTCTCTGGTTGTTTTTAAGGCTGCATTTACTTTTCACATAAGCTTAAAAACTCTTTTTCAACATAAGTTACCAGATTCATAAGCAGAGAGTACAGATTTCTAAAAATAGCTTGGTATTTTTACAATTTATTGTTTTATGGCCATAGGGTTGTAGAGGGAAATGAAGGAAAATAGGTTATTGTAGTTAACATGAAGATTCATAAAGTGTGCTGTATTAACCATGTTTTCTTCTAGGGTGATGGTTAAGCTCCCTAGGCATTCAGACATGAACAGAGTGAGAACATTCTTGTTGGACTCTTGGACCTGAATCTTGAGGACAGGGATTTCTCCTTGGGACTGTGTCTGTATTGGCTAGAGCTTTCTCAGGATAGATTTTATTATGTTCCTTCAGAAATGGTGTTAAATTACTTAACCCTTTAGAGAATGTTATTTAGATTTATTTATTTATTTATTTATTTATTTATTTTCAGGCAAGGCAGGCAGTATTCTAGCAGGGATGGCTCACGCAAGTGGCTTTTTTATAGACATCCGTTAGGGTTATTTTAGCTATAAACAAATATTCTCTGTATGTTTTTGGCTATCCAGAATTCCCATGTAATATTACACAGAATGTATGCTTGCTTCTCAGCTGGGTCTGGACATTGGCTGACTTTCTCTTGTTAATATCAAGAATGCCAAGTCACATGCTCCCAATTTATCAGGTCTTCTAGAGGTGTTCTCTATTTGTACTTCATCCACACCATCTTTCTTTATTTGCTGTGAGCACATCTACAAAACTAGTTTTGTCACTAACTTCACAGTTAGTGAATGGATGTTAGGGTGATTAGTTAGTTAGGGATGTTTGGCGATTAGAAATTTTAGCTCTTTTTCTCTATTTTAAAACTTCTGCTTCTGTGGAGTGAATTGTCATTTCTTCAGCACATATTTCATTTTCAGTACAATGTGAGTGTCAGGTAAAAACTGACAAAGCTTTAAATGGGTACCTTAATGGAGTAATTACTGGAGTAATAATTTTAAGGTTAGATGGTTGTAATTTTAAATAGAAAAAAAAATACTTCAGCATAAATTTTAAAACCTTATAACACTACAGGTGCATGTGTTCACTAGACAACCTATCCTTTACAAGTACAGATGTGATCTGATCTCCTGCCATCTTTTATATCTAGTTAACATGTATGGAAAACAAATCATTTATATATATAAAAAAAATAAATAGTGTTTTTGCAATGGCAATCACTGCCTCTTACAAAGACTAAGCTCAGCAAAATTGCTTCCCTGGATAGTCACTCACAGCTCATTGGAAAAATCTCCTAAGTCAACCAAAATTTGTTTTCTAAAACAAAAGAAATTTTACTTAATATTTCTTTATGTTGTTGGGATATAATTCAGAGTTCATAAAACCGTTCAGCTGAAAAATTCTTATCCTGTTTTTTTCTTATCCTATTTTTTTGTCCTTCTGTTGGCAGATTAAGTACTGTATGGTAAATGGATGTTATGTTAAGGATGCAACTGTCAATGAATTATTGATTTATTATTACATCATTATTAGATATGCTTTACAATAACAATTCTGTAGTGAGGTGAGTGTTACAATGTCACAGAAGTGTATCCATTTAGCAGTGTACCTAGGCATCCAAAGAATGGTTGAATGTTATCCTCAGAAATTAAGTGTGCTTATATCACTCATAGAACAAAGAAAATATTCAGAATGTGGTCATAATACCCAGCTAGTTAGAGGAATAATGAGATTAAAGTAGTGATTTATTTTGTAAGGTATGTAAATGCATAGGAGAGAGTTTTAGGACTGCCCAACCTCTAAACCTTATTCCCAAACCTATCTTTTTCCTCGACTATAAAGAAAGAATGACTACAGGTAGCATATTCTGTGCTTATTCTTCATAGAATTGTAGAAAGTCTTGGGTTGGCCTTAAAGATCATCTAACTCCAACCCCCCTTCCATAGGCAGGGATGCCACCCATTAGATCGGGCTGGCCAAGACCCCATCCAGCCTGGCCATGAACACTTCCAGGAATGGGGCACCCACAACTTCTCTTGGCAACCTGTTCCTGTGCCTCACTACCCTTACAGTGAAGATTTTCCTCCAAATGTCAAGTCTAAATCTATCCCCTTTTAGTTTAAGACCATAACCCCTTGTCCTATCATTATGTACTTGAGTTCTTCTCCATCTTTTTATAAGACCCCTTTAAGTACTGAAAGGCTGCAATGAGGTCTCCCTGGAGCCTTCTCCAGGCTGAACATGCCCAGCTCTCTCAGCCTTTCTTCAGAAGAGAGGTGCTCCAGCCCTCTGGTCATCTTTGTAGCCCTCCTCTGGACCTGTTCTAACAGGTCCATATCTTTACTGTATTGGGGGCCACAAACCTGGATGCAGTAGTCCAGGTGGGGCATCACAAGGGCAGAGTAGAGGGGGACAACATCACATCCCTCTACCTGCTGGCCACATCTCTTCTGATGCAGCCCAGGATGCAGTTGGCCTTCCGGGCTGCAAGCATGCTCTGCTGGCTTATGTTGAGCTTTTCATCCACCAGAACCCCCAAATCCTTCACTGTAGGGCTGCTCTCAATGAGTTCTTCTCCCAGTCTGTACTCATGTCTGGGATTACCCCTATCCAGGTGCAGCACCTTGCACTTGGACTTGTTGAACCTCATTAGATTCACGTGGGCCCACTTCTCTAGCCTGTTCAGGTCTGTTTGAATGGCATCTCTTCTTTCTTTGTTATCAACCGCACCACTCAGCTTTCTGTCGTCCGTAAATTTGCTGAGGGTGCACTCAGTCCCACTGTCTACATCATTGATGACTATATTGAAAAACACCAGTCCCAAGACAGACCCCTGAGGGACACTGCTCGTCACCGCTCCCCACCTGGACATAGACCCACTGACTACTACTTTCAGGGTGCAGTCATCTACCTTACACACCAGATGTTCAACCCTTCAAATCCATATCTTTCCAATTTAGAGATGAGGATGTCATGTGAGACTGTGTCAAAGACTTTACAGAAATTCAAGTAAATAACATCAGTCAGTCTTCCCTTGTGGATTGATACAGTCACTCCATCATAGATGGCCTCCAGATTGGTCAGGCATGATTTACCCTTGGTGAAGCCATGGTGGCTGTTCCGGATCACGTCCTTGTCCTGCATGCGCCTTAACATTGCCTCCAGAAGGACTTGTTCCATGACCTTGCCAGGCACAGAGGCTCACTGGTCTGTAGTTCCCCAGGTCTTCCTTTCTAGCTTTTTTTAAAATGGGAGTGATGTTTCCCTTTTTCCAGTCACTGGCAACTCTGCCTGACTGCCATGATTTTTCAAATGTGACGGACAGCAGCTTGCTGCCTACATCAGTCAATTCCTTCAGGACCCCGGGATGAACATCATCAGGCCTCATAGACTTGTAGTTGATAAGTTGCATCAGGAGGTCCCAAACATGCTCTTCGCTGACACTGGGAGGGATTCTGCTCCCCCAGCCCGTGCCTAGCAGTTCAGGGACATGATAGATATTGGAAGCCTGAGCACCAGTGAGGACCGAGGCAAAGAAGTTGTTAAGTACCTCTGCCTTCTCCTCATCCGTCATTACCTGTTCTCCACCTTCCTTTGTCACAGGCTCTACACTCTCCCTAGCCTTTCTTTTGTGGCCCAGGTACCTGTAGAACCCTTTCTTATTATTCTTTGCATCCCTTGCCAATTTAGTTCTGTCAGTGCCTTGGCTTTCCTGATCCCATCCCTGCATATCCAGACAGCATTTCTGTACTCTTCCCAGGGCACATGGCCCCGTTTCCACTGTCTGTGCATTTCCTTCTTGTGCCTAAGTTTGACCAGCATGTCCTTGTTCAGCCACACGGGTTTCCTACCTCCCCTGCTTGATTTATTGCATATGGGAATAGAGAGCTCTTGCGCTCCGAGGAAAATATCTTTAAAGAGTTGCCAGCTCTGATCAGATCCTCTGACCCTGAGGACCACGTCCCCTGGGATCTCATCTACTAATTCTCTGAACAGATGGAAGTCGGCTCTTCTGAATTTCAGGGTCCTGACTTTGTTCTTAGCCAGGCCCGTATCCCTCGAGATCACAAACTCAGCCAGTGCGTGGTCACTGCAACCCAGGTTTCTTCCAGTCTTAACTTCTTTAATGAGCTCTTCCACATAGGTGAGTACCAGGTCCAGTAATGCTTCTCTGGCTGGTCTAATACCTGGACAGGAATTTGTCCCCAGTTACCTCCAGAAGTCTCCTGGATTGCTTACTTTCTGCCACGTGGCTTTCCCAGCAAACATATGTGTGGTTGAAATCCACATCCCAGGAGGATGAGAGCATGTGAATGTGATGCTTCTTGCAGTTGGTGCAAGATGGTGCAAGAAGGCCTCCTCCACAGGTTTGCCTTGGTCAGGTTGCTTGTGGTAGACCCCAGCCACAAGATGTCCTTTGTTTGTCAAGTCTTTATTTATTTATCTACAGGCTCTCAACCTCTCTTGGCTTTTTCTTAGGGCAAACAC
Source organism: Anser cygnoides (assembly GCF_040182565.1). Taxonomy (NCBI): domain Eukaryota; kingdom Metazoa; phylum Chordata; class Aves; order Anseriformes; family Anatidae; genus Anser; species Anser cygnoides. The sequence goes on from NC_089912.1 coordinate 43,792,053, forward strand.
TTCACAGTTATTAACATAGAAGGCAACATCCCCACCCTTCCTTCCCTGCCTATCCCTCCTATAAAGCTTGTAGATCTCAATTCCAATCTTCCAGATGTGTGATTCATCCCACCATGTTTCTTTGATACCAATTATATCATAGTTTTCTAATTGCACTGTGACTTCCGGTGCCTCTTGTTTCCCATGATGCGAGCATTGGTGTAGAGGTGCTTCAGCTGTGCTAAGGTTGATGTCACATTTTCAGAGGAGTCCTTCCTGATTTCTATGGGAAGATTCACAGGTGTTTCCCTGCTGTTTTCTAAAGTATTGGCATTCAGGTGTTCTTTTGGGTCACTTGCAGGTACAACCCCTTCCCCCTTTGAATCTAGTTTAAAGGCCTGCCAATGGGTCCATCCAGCTTGCTACCCAAAATGCTCTTTCCCCGCTTGGCCAGGTGCATCCCATCCTGTGTAAGCATGCCCAGTCTCTCAAAAGCTTGCCTGAGATCACAGAACCTGAAACTCTGAATATTTGTGTCATATTAGTGGCTGTTCATCAAGCTGAACAGACAAAAAAGAAAATAACGGGCTTAGTTTTCAAAGTACATAAATGGTTTGAAAGCCTAAGGCCCGTAAACTTTGAATGTAACTTCATACTCAGAATGCTTGTTGGTGCTTTTGATGATGACTCTGAGAGCATAGTCATAGCACCCAAAGAACATCAAAACAGGAATCACTGAGCAAACAAAACCCATATTGAGGGATCCAGATAGGGCACGAAGAAACACTTGCTTGGATTTGGAACCATATGGTTGTGTTTGTGTTGCCTTATGCTTATTAAAAAATAGAAAGAAAAAAAAAGAGGGAAAAGAAAGAAAAAAAAGAGGAAAAAAAATTAAAAAAAACATGCCCAAAATCTCTAGGTTGCATATATTTAACACCCATCTAATATTCTGTATGTTAGTTATTCATTAAAACATGCAAGCACTTCCAGAACTGAATTTCCAGAATTAAGAGAGCACTTGCAAAACTGATATAAAAAATAGAAATGCATCTTTAACACAGTTATGAACAATTTTGTTTAAAAACAATAAATTGACCAGGCTTATATGCAGCAGCACCACAGAAAAGAAATGAAAGCACAGGTTGCAAACCAGCTGTCATTAATTTTTCTTCCTGTTCCCTGAAATGTTCAAATTGTTATCGAGATTCCCGTTAGGAGATATTAAGAGGACCACTCATTTTAAGACTACACAGTCTTTTTATATTTTAATGTTGAGCTACACAGACTTTGGAGGTTATTTAGGTCCACCCTTGTGAACATTGTCTTTAGAGAACTTTTATTAATGCAAAACAGTAAAGCCAACATTATTGTTTTCCTTTTCCTTACTTCCACCCTCGCTTCCAAAACATAACACTTAATTCTAACATTACACCTTGATACAGATGGAAATTATTTATATTTTCATGCATACACAGAAAAAAAAAAAAAGCCTCTTTTTTTTTGTTTATCTTCATTGTCATATTTAAACGATATTGCAAATCCATGTAAAACAGCCACCACCATGTGATCAGAGAAAAAAATGTAGCTAGATGTGAGGAAAAGAAGGTGCTGGAGAATATCTGTTTCTCAGAACAGAAAAAATGTGGTCCAAGGGACATTCTAATGTACTGTCCTGACCAGTTTTTTTTTTTCTTTTTTTTTTTTTTTTTTCCTGCAACTCTTGCAGACCTATCCAGGTGGCATAAATCTCAGTGAGGAACATGGAGGCCTGCACATGGCATAGATCTGTCATGTCATCCTACCATGTGCATGAAGATGTGAAGGCTGAACAGAAAATCATGTCTGCATATCCATATGGTCACAATCTGCCAAATGTAAGGGATGATGTAGCTAACTGGAGGTTGTTAAAAAGGTGACTGTCTCAAGAGCTTATCATTGCTCAGTCCTTCTGTGCAGTTTGAAATGTAAAGAAAGAATGCATATACATCCATATTATTAAAACTAACAGCCTTTACAGAAGGAGAGGGAATAGGTCATGCTTAAGGTTTTATTTTTACATAAATATCTCTCTAGATATACATTTGACATATTCATGAATATCATGTGAATTAAAGTCAATAATTTTACATAGAACACCACAGTAATTCATGATTGATGGAATATTTAAAATAAAGTGGTAACCTTTTCCTAAGGTGTTTAGGTGACCAAAGAGCCACTTCATTATCAATATTGCAACTGTACTATATTTATGTAGATGAATTAAAAATCAGTTGGATGTTCCACGCTGTGTTTTTATGCATGAGGCTAGACATAACTGGGTACTATACAATGAATACGCTGCACTGCTATAATTCAGGATTTTACAGTGCTCAATTTCAACATTGGAAAGATGTGATCTATTGCAGACACTCAGATGAAATGCTAACCAGCAGATTAAAAATCTACCATCAACGAAGACAAAATAACTAAAGAAAGACTGCTTGTTTTTTTTTTTTGTTTTGTTTTCAGAAAAGATTGTTAAATTTTGTTTTAACAACTCAGTTGTGAACTTTAATAAAAAGATTAAAGTAGAACCGTGTTTATAAACGTGAAGAACAGAACTCCAGCCCTTTAGCTGCTGCAGATGGTCATTTGGAATTACAGCATCTCTTTTAAAGATTTGACAAAATTGAGTTATGTAAATATTTATAAATTACAGAAAAAGCAAGAAGATATCTTCCACACTGTTAGATGATTGGTTATTTAAGCATGTAAAGTATCTGACTTCTCTGTTCTGCCTCTTCCTTCTGACCTGCGTTTTGGAACCACTATTCCTAGTGAAAGCCTGCCTAATGTGTACAAGCTTATACCAAGTGCTAAAAAAATTACCCTTCACCACAGATCCAAATCGTACTCTGATTCTTTGTATTATTTTTCAAAATAATTCTGGTTTCTGACTCTGCTACTGTAATGTTTTATATTACGTTCTGATAGCCATGTTTTGTTTTGAGTTTTCCTTTAGGTTAATGTGCACGAGGGAGATTTAATCGCGTAGAAATGTGGCAAGCATGTTAATGATGAATGGTGGCATTATATGGATATTTTAAATGGGTAGAACATGGGATTCTTGGCTTCCAGTGTTAGCTTCACATAGATGTTATCTGGGGAAGAAGGTTGGAGAAATCAGAGAAGAAGTGTGCAGTTAACTAGGTGCAAATGCAATCTACTTTCATTAAGACAAATCTTGACATCACATGGTTTGGAGACTTACATCAAAAGTATGGTAATTACATGAAACTTTCTTGGTTTGCAGAGATGAAAACTGGGCACAAAAAGCATATTTATAAAATGTCTTTTCTTCCTGAGTTGACTACTCAGTCAACTGAGTTGACTGAGTTGACCTTGACTACTTTCAGAATTGCTGTTTTTCTGATATTTTCTTTTATAGTGTCTTCCTGAAAGAAGGAATGCAGTACTTTTTTTTTTTTTTTTTTTTTTTTCCAGTATATAAAGACTTCCTTTATGAAGGAGGAACAGTCCTTCAGCTCTATATACTTGCAGTCCACTGATACCAAGGAAACAAATAGGGAAAACAATATTCCAAAGTCAAGCTGAGGGCATACTAGTTGTGTTGTTGGTTCAATAATGGTTGATATAGCTGGGTCTGAGCTAGCCAGTTGACAGAAAGGTGTTTCTTTTTCTTCTTTCTTTTTTTTTTTCTTTTTTCCCACTGGAGCTTTGAGATAAATTTTTGGTTGAGACCTCCTTGCTTTGAGACGTGGTCATACGAAAGAGAGGTTTTGATTGATATCTGGTCATGAGAAAGTTGAAGTTGTTCTAGGACCCACTAGAATAGCAGGAGGAGGTAAAAGCCTAGGATCTTGTTGCCGTTTCTTGTTCCTGGAAACAGCCAAAATGGGTTCTGGGGTTCTACCTTATTAGCATAACTTCTGGACAGAAGCTTGATAATACCGTGTATTGGGCTGATAGAAAATTGTTTTTTCCTAAAAAAATTAGTAGAAAAAACCATACAGATTCTCATGAGGATATGGTTACTGTCAGATCAGAATGCATTTTTTGTTGTTCTTCATGGAAAGAAAATTATTTAGGATTTGACTTTCTCAGGGGAAAAGGTCTAATGTGAGTAATTACTGCCTGGTCAGCTCTAATATTTAGGAACCACTGAAACAGCTATGATCCATGATACAGTCTTGCATTTGGATATTTCCTGTTGGTTTATAGCTTGCAGTCCTTGCTGCCATTTCTGAGTTTCACTGAGCAACCACTATTTATTCTTTGCAAATCCAATTGGAAATCCCTCTTAACTGGGGGGGGGGGGGGGGGGGGGGGGGAAGTAAACAAATGCTTAACTAATCAGCTGTTAACAATCAGTACCAGATTATACTAATGTGGTTTGAAAATCAAACTGGGGGAGGGGAAAGGAAAACCCTTAACAATTCATGAAGTTGGTAGTAAATCTAGCTGACAGAAGATAAACTTCTCTAGCACTGAGGCAATGAAAGTGGTGTTGATCTATATAGCTGCAGATGTGGCTCCAGGGTACAATCTGTCCAGCTGCTCAATATCAGCACTGCCACACGGGCACGGCAAAAGGGAAGATAAATAATAAACCTCTTAGTCAAAGAGATAAATACAATTGACTGCTGCTAGTTTTCACAACAAAAGCCTGCTGGTTCCCATTGTTAGCGAGTGAGGGTTCTTCTGTGGGGTATCTGCTAAGTACAAAGGAAAGAAGAATATGGAGTTCTCTTATAAACTATCTTAAGCTAGGCAAACAATCAAATATTCTGGAATCTTCTAGTTTGTGATTATTTATGACAAAAGATATCCTAAAATTTAAGGCTATGCAGGGAATTTATAATTCTAAGAGTCCAGTGGTTAACTCCACTGAACCTGGCATTGATGAAAGCAGTTTATCCTGACTGAGTGTTATCTATTTTTATGAGCCTAACAATCTCGTGTGCTGGTCCACCAAATCCAGAAAGTCAAAGGAGATGAGTTGCTTGTCTTGCCTTTTCATAATACTATGAATACAAGGTTAATTTGGTGGAAGTCAGTGAAATGATTTCAGTTACAAACCTGAAACACATGAGAGAAGAATCAGGTGCAGGCAATGTATTTCATGGACATGTGCTAATTAAAGAACAGATGAGCCCAGACACCACAAGGTAACCACAGGGTGTCTTAAAAATATATGTGGCCAAACTACATGATCTGGATCCTACCGCTCCACGTGACTGTTCTGCAGAAGTGCAAAAAGCTTAAACCCATTCCTTAAATCCCAGATTCATTAATGTAAATTTCTTACCCCCCAGAAAACAGTTGCTAAAGTATTTTGCCATTTATCCCTCTATATCTTTTAATGAGAGAAAAAAAAAAAAAAGCTTTCATATTTTGAAAGAATTTCTTGCATTTGAAAAATCTTTGGTTCCTGTGATCCTTAACATGTCACTGGCAATCTCTCTTTGCTGGTTAATAGGAAATCACATTTAATGGATTAGTGAGGTTCAACTAAATAATATTACAATGTTTCCCCCTTAATTTTTTCTTGGAGCAAATGATTGAAAAGCTACTGGTGTAAACTTATCAAGAAGTCTGAGTGAAGTCTTTAAAAGCTGAATAATATAATGAAATCCTCTGTAAGGCAGGTGGAAGGATACTATCTGCAGGACTGTGTTTTCTGATGTCATCCAGTGAGATAATGAATCCATGTCTATGGAAATTGATTCATTAATATTTTATTGAGTAGGCTTCAGTACATTTCATGAACTGCCCCTAGAAATTCAATAAGTGAATTCAATGAGTTACACAGCTTAACAAATCTGGAGCAAAAAGTAAAAATACTATGAGTTGGTAATTATCAACGGAATTTGCTGTGCGAAGTGAGCCCTGGCAACAGTATTTTGCTGCATTTTTTATCTTCAGAAAAATCTAAACAAAACAACTCCAAACCTTCATGAACATGTGGACCCAAAGAGTAATGTTAAAGAAATATTGAACTGGATATGGTCTTTAAACAAAAACTTACCTCTTAGTGCTTTGATTTGTTTGAAATTAGAGCCTGAGCTGTATTTGCATTTTTCAGTGGTAGTTGTCTTTATAATGAACTCCTGCTACACAATACCTAAGCCTTGGCAGGCGCAATTGCAGAACCCAAATCTCACGTTGTAACACAAATCTCACTATTCTATCTCTATTTGAGAGTCTGTGGGAAAGAAAAGTTTTACCCAGCAGCACACAATGAAGCTTGTTATTTTGCTACATTTTGTGCAATCAAAGGATGTGGGACAGATGTGAACATTTAAGCAATCTTGGAAGAAAACATAACCATTGAACATTGTACATAGCTGAGGTTTTGGGTCAGAAACACATTCATGCCAGCAGCTCAATTCACCATGCAGAATTGGTATCGAAGATGATTAGGAAAACAGATTCAAATTACCTTGTCTACTAAATAATTGGTCTTTGAGTGTCCCTAAAAAAGGAACCTATAAATAATTTTAGTTTCATTTTGTATCGGTGTCTCCAAGACCATGTCTAACTAACCTATATTGATGTCTTTTAATTAAACCATGCTTGATATGCTTACACTGCAGTGGCGCATACTGAGTGTGCATGCTAGACATTCCAGATAAAGTAATTATGCTATTTGTCACTGTCATGATTAATGTGTGACAGCTGTTATGACAGCTGTGCCACTGTTTTGTCACAACACTATGTTCATCCATAACAAAATTAGGTGTCTTTCTCGAAGATACACAGTTGCTGCTATTTCCCTAAGAAGTCAACAATGAAGAAAACTGAGAAGGAATATTACATGAACTCTGTGACAAATAAGAGAAATGACATCTTTATTTATTTATTTTTTTTTTTTAATGATGATATAGCTTGTCTGCATTGGAAATGCAGATAGCTCACCTTTAGCAAACAAGCTGTCACACAGAGCCAATCCACCACTAATCTAGCTAACAAGGTCTTTGTATGTGAAGGGATTGCTTCATAATTTGAATTTACCTTGTCAGGCAAGGCTTTAGATGTTATCTAAATTAGCATTGGCTGTAACTTTTCTGTCTGTCAACGTGGTGGTGGGGGAAGGTTGGGAGAAAAAGCAAAGGCTATATATAGTGAAGCTAAAGAGCCACATCTTGTTCTCCTTGAGTAGCCAGTCAAGCAAAACAAAATAAATAACACTCTGTGCATTTGTCCCATCTTTTTCTCTGGCACATGTGCACCTCTACTCGTTTTAAGCTAACTGAAATCTAACTCCAAAATGAACCTTATATCATCTAATTAAATATTATTATTAATGTTACCTAAGATAATTTTTGTCAAATTTTGAGACCAGATTGTAATGATCATTTAAGAAACTGATGTGAAGAGACAGATGGCTACAATAAAGCACTGTTTCATTATCCTATACATTTTGGTGATATGCCTATTTTGCATGTTCTTAAAGTGTAAAAGAATGCACTTTATCTTCTGTTCACTGTGAAAGATATGCAGTGAAACGTGAGCCTTAAAGTAGGAAAGTATATATATTTCCAAACATGCAGATTTATACTGAAAAGAACACATATATTTATAAGACCTTTTTTTTTTTTTCTGATAAACTCATTTAGAAATGATAAACACCCGTTTTAATTCCACCTTATTTTCTCCATAATTTAGTTTAGATTGGATACATGCAATACATTTTACTGCCCTAACCTTCTCTCAGATGGAGAGGAAGAGTATTCCTGTTATTCATTATATTTTATCCCATGGCTAAGATAAAAGAAACTAACCCAATTACTGTGCCTAATAGATATTTTATGTCAAATATCATGGATAGTATATACTGTGTTTTCCAGTTCAATACTTACCTCTGAGCCAAAACGGTCTGCTTGGACCAAAAAGTAAAAATGAAATTTTATTCCTAATTGGTGAGAAATGATGCAACAGGGAATTTCTAATTCATCCCAAGTAAATACTCATTAGAGTGTCACTTTCTTTCCAATGATCATCTCAGGACTATGCAAAGAATCTCTTTTGTATCTTCTGTAAATAAATATCCTCAGTAGTGGATATATGTAGAGTAGGTATATATTCACAAGTTGAAATACTTATATAATTGTATAAATACATTAAATGAGAAAATGTTCATGTTAATATATCTGAAGTTTTAAATATCTTTTCCTTTTTTTTTTTTTTTTTTTTTTTTGAATGTGTGTGAGATCATTGTAACATATTTGCATCACTGGTCCTATATACCGTGAAATATGATGGATACGTACCATAGGTAAAAAAAATTAAAAATCAAAAAACAAGTTGGTGGATAATCCTAGATTCATATACATTATATCCAGTGTTTTCAAAAGCTACATCTACCTGAACAAAAGCGCTTTTCACAGTGAAAAACTCCACCTTTAAACATAGCCTGAGGCACAGACAGACAGAGTATACCTATTATTGAGGGGAATCTACTTTTTAGTTTCAGTTACTCAGTAAACAGATTATTTTGGAGTGTTTCTTCATGTAATTCTCTAAAGAAAACACCTTTTCCTTTAATTTTCCTTTATCTCTGTTCCTTTAATTTCCTTCTAAGTCTGGATTAGAAATTTCTTTTCACATGAGAATTGCCAACAATTGATGACAAGGAGTGGTTTTGCATAGCTTGAAGAAATAAATCAATATGCTTCTGGATTAGTCTGATTTGAAATCTTACTACTTTTGCATGAGTGTGTCCCTGTCTAGTTCAAAAATAATACGGTAAACCATCCTCCTTCTGAAACTTTCTGTATACTTCTAATTTACCCAGGGTTTATGCAATGTTAGTGTGTAAAGAAATGAGTATACGTGCGAGAGAAATAAAATATTTTGTTTTGGATAACGTTGAGTGCCATACTACTTACTCTGGTTCAGTAGTAGTTTTTATTATGTTAGAGAAGTTCGTATATGATGAATCATTTGGTGTTGAGCATTTCTCCATCTACTTGCTGTCTGTGCTTTATGAAGATAGATGTATGTAGCCTCTCCTGAAAGATCTATTGTAATGATTATCTTGATCAATATCTTTCACAAATGCATGCAACAACATTGTTTATCATGAAGACTACATGTAGAAACATCTATAAATATGTTCATGTGCACATAATTAGGAATAAAGAACGTAAAACTTAATTACAGACTGTTTTGGAGCTCTGCACCCATATAAGGGGTCTTTGAAAGCTTCACAACTAATTTCTAAGTATGTTCAATTTACTAGTGTTATTCTGTCACAAAGGCAGAAGGATTAACAGGGACATACTGCATTTGAAGGAGGTAATGTATTTGCATAAGATGAGTCAACAATCGAAGTAAAAGGCCTATTTCTAGTGACTTTTTAAAGTAACATTTTTATTTTTATTTTCTATGTTGTCAAGTATTGCTACAAAATGTTTGCAAATCCAGGTTCTGCCAGCATTTGTGACTGATTTGTTTCAAATGTTTGATTTTCTTCTGAATCACCCTTTTATGTTACATGGGTGAAAGGAATGTAACACCCTACTTATCTATAAGACAACTTTCCCCTATTTCTCTTCAGCTTGCAAACAGTCCTACACAGAAAGAAGACCCAGGTTAGTCATTAATATGCAGTGCCTATCTGCTGTTCAGACAAACTTAGAAAAACATCCATAACCAGAATAGAAAGACTGCTTCTTTGGTAACCAAGTAGGCCAGCTTCCACAAATTCATTTGCTTTTGACTGGAAATGGATTTTAACTTGCAAACACAACCTCTGATTATTAGATAATGATTACTCACTTTCTAAAATAATACAGATTAATATGATCTCTGCTGCCATATTTTAACTGCTATATCCATTCTACCATCTGGCTAAATGTAAGTAAATGAAAAAAAATCTCTTTATTTACTGCGCAGGGCAGGCAACTAAATCAGACTCAAAACCGCAACCCAAAACAACAGAAAGTCTTGTAGATTTGCAGGCTATAACAAAGCTACTACTAATAAAAACAACCAACCAACCAAAAAAAAATATTATTTCAAAGACACATTTTATTTCATCAGATGCATCTATAACTTAAGAATAACTATTATGAGTTCAGACAGGATAGGCTCATATTTTCATGTTGCAATACACTAGTGTTTTGGGTTAGCTGACAGGGGAAATGAAACCAGAAGTAGTTGGCACTTATGCTGTGAAACAAACTCAAAACAGACTGAAGAGCTGGAGTAGAGGTAGATACCACATATTGTTTTCCTACAGGTCATGGGAAATGGCAACACAAGAGATAGGCCCTTAGCAAATGTGTCACAGCACATTGATCATGCAGAGGAGGAGACTCATCCTCACATCCGCGATTGTTTCCTGATCTCACACCTGCTTGAAGCTTTGATGTACAGCAGTCCTGGACATTCATAATATCCCTTGTTAAGGTCAAAGAAAGGGGGTGTGGAAGGGAGAGTGTCTTGTTTTGTTTTTAATAGAGAAATTTTTCCTTTACATTTCAGCCAGAATTGAGTTAGTTTTCTAGAATATGATAAAGTGTGAGGATTCAAATACAGAGTGACCTTCCCCATGATCACATTGACTGTCTGTTCCTGATCCGGTGATTAAACATGGAGACTTCCTGACAATGTTGTCCTTGCCCAGCTATCACTTCAGACAGAAAACCTAATTATTTTCAGCTGGCTCACTTGTGAAGAGGCAGCCTTATTTTGTTACCTTGAGGCTTTAACTTTAAAAGGCAAAGCCACAGATTATGCTACTGAGAATGCCTAGTCTGTCACCAAGGTTGATGAAAATGTGCTAGAAGCAAATGTGAAAATTTTCCGGTTTATATATTCTACTAAGTATGTCCCCTTTTTGGAGATTATAACTCTGATGTTCTCTACTGTTCATATTGTGATATTTTTTTCCCCCCTCTCTCTCTTTTTTTTTTCTTAAATATGTTAGCTGAAGTTAGCCATGCTAACATTGTACAGTATGCTTACATTTTATTTATACATTTATATATGCTAAATTCTGACATTGTGAATAGGAGTATACTAGTCCTTTATGTTACGTTTAATTCAGAAAAGTCAGGCATATCTGACACAGACAAAATTCTTGCTTAGTACAGGCAGCCTTCTAGATCTCCATCTAGATCCTGTTTATTTCCATGATATGGCATTATGCTATATAGATGTTCCAAAAGTGACTGAAAAAGAAAATGGAAAGGAAAAAAAAAATAAAGAGAGAGAGAAAAGAGAGAGAGTAAAAAATTGTTAAGGAATTTCATTATTTTAATTATTTATTTAATTATTTTTAAAAAAATTACTCAACATTTGAATAGATTAAGGTTCAGCCTCTGATCTTTCACTGCATGTATCCTCTGCTCTAAATTTGTCAGAGTTACAAATGGAAGTTATGTGCACAAAACTACATTAACTGTCTACATTTTATTGCATCTGTAGTATATGTGATATGACCAAAGTATAGTTTCTCACATTCTGTACTATATTGAAAATACATTTGACAGATGTTGGCTGTGAGATGACCACCCATATCTTAGCTGAAAAGAACATGAATAACCTTCTGCAAGGACATGATACCCTTGTTGGCCTTTCTCTGGTATCCAGGTTTTGAAAGCCAAAACTAAGTGAAACTCAGAGACCACAGAGTAATATCTAGGATTTTCTATTCCTGTAAAATCATGAAAGTAAGATCTTTTGAAAGATGGCTCTTCTGTTTTGAAGAAATATATATATGCAGATATAGAAATTTATATGTGTAGGAATGTATATTTATATACTTAGATACCTGTACCTGATATACTCCTATCTATTTTATGTTTACACATGCATATATATATATTTAGTAATTTTGAATAAACTGCTTGCTAAATGAATAAAGGTTATAAAGGAACTTTAAATCTAGTAAACAAAATTACTGTTTCTTTATTCCTCAAAGCAAATAGCATTTATTTCTTCTATACTGTGCAATGCTCCTTGTGTAAAGCTGAAGGAGCACACTAGACAGCTATTAAAGTGTGCCTGGAGTTCCACAAAACATAGATCTTATCACAGAGCTGGAGCTGCTAAAAGTGATAGAGTATCTTAGGCTGTAAATACCTAATCATTTAGATCTATATTAAAGACTATGGAAAGAGCAAGATCAAATCTACAGCCAGTAGTTCAGAGCAACCACACTGATTTTACTGCTGAAGCACATCTGATTTTGCATGTCATTCTCAAAATAATAACCAAAGTCTAAGTACAGCTGCTATTAATTTAGTTCCAAATTCAAAAGCAGCTCTATTACTGTTGTTAATATAATCAATTTCTACTAGATTCCTGACTGTGATAAGCAGTGATATCTTGATGACTGGCAATGAAAAGCAAATGTTACTTACAAGACTGTTGTTTTCATATCCTGCTTACAGTACCCAAAATATTTTTGGATCTATTAATCCAGCATTTTTTTCCTAAACACCATGGCACAATATATTCAGCAATCAGCATTTCTCATTTTGTAAATTAGAACAGAATGTTCTCTCCTCAGGAAAATCTTTAAGACTATTAATAATTCCTGTGGAATAACGCTTGTGCATCAGGAGTATTTTGTACCATGCTTTTTTTTTATTTTATTTATTTTTTTTTTTTTTTGTGCATGTGCATATGTTTGTGCTTCTTGCCAGTGGGGCAGTGGGGGAGTGTAAGGGTATGTAGAAGGAGAGTGCTTCTTTAAGGGCACCTGGTCAAGGACCTTTTTCCAAGGCAGCAAGGGATGATAAGAAAGGGAGGCAATAGCGGGAACCAACTCCGGTCAGTCACACTGATTGATGAACATGTGAGAATGTGGGCATGTTTATTCCAGCACAATCACAAGAACCAAACCTCCCAGTCACACTAATTGGTGGGCTAGCAAGCTATGGATGCCTATTCTAGGAGGGATGAACCTGCAACTGATAAACTTGTGAACTATGGGGTTGGACTAAGAGGGTGCAGAAACTTCAGAGCTCTGCAAATCTATGGAGATGTGCAGAAGACAGGGGGAGCAGGAGGCAGAAAGAGCTGGGACAAGTAGGAAATGGACCATACAAAACAGGACCAGTCAGTACACTTGTCTGGCCAAGTCCTGTGCCTCATTACTGCAGTCTGCATCATCATCCTATATTTTCTCTCATTAAATCTTTTCTGAGCTATCTCTCTGTGTATTTCCACTCTCTCTCCTGTGTTTGTGTATGCTGCAAGGACTACTTGCCAGCTACTGGCAAAACCTAGATGTAGGTGAATGAACCTCAGTGCCAGCTATTGGGGTCAGATTGGAGAGCGGGCACCCCAGCCTGTGGTGCCAGCTATTGGAGCAAGTGCAGTGGTCTTAGCACCAGTTGGAGGTGGTACCTATGTGTATGTGAGTAGAACTGATGCCAGGTACTGGATTCAGGCTGGGGGTGTAGGCACACTGCAGACTGTAATGCCAGCTGCTGGAACAAGTGAGGGTTCCAGAATCAGTAGTTGGAGGAGCCATAGCTCTCTGGATCTGAAAGGGTCTTACAGACTTCTAGATCTGAGTGCTAGCTACTGGGGAACTGGCATGAGTGAACTGGGTGCTAGCCTGCTGGATTCAGGCCAGGAACTCTCCTGCCAGCTGCTAGAGAAAGTAGGGTTCCCTACTACCAACCATGGGACAGGAGCAATGTGTGTTCCCAAAACAGCTACTGCAGGGGAACAGCGTGAGTGAGGTAAGTGTGAGCTCTGCATTGGCAGCTGGAATGGGGTGGATATAGTGTGCCTGAGGGATGGGTGTGTGAATGAGTGTGTTTGCTGAGAACTTCAAGCTGTACCAGATGGTGAGTAGGTAACCTGTGAAGCAGGTATGACGTCCTGGGACCCAGGCAGGATTGCTGTGCAGACAGAGGGGCCAGGTACATGGAGGTTCCAGGAATGTGCATGTTCTTGTGAACCTGGAGAATGCTGTATGTGTGTGCCTGCACCAGTGAGCTGCTATCTCTACTAGCCAGAGGAGGAAGGGTTCTTGGCTTTCTCTGTCTGTTTTACCTGAGTTCTGTGTATAAATGCTGCTGAAGGCAGCCCGTGGCTGGTCATATCAGTGTCCTGCCTCTGTCTGCACTTGTCAGTGTGTCTCTGGGGTACGTGCTCAGCTTTGCTGCGGGCTGAATGTGCAAAGGGGAAAGTGGCAGGCGTGTTCCCCAGACTGGACAGAGACCCCTAGTCCCCAGGCACTGGGCTGGGCCCCAGCAGCTGGGAAGGAGCAGTCCTGAGCCAGAGCAGGTGGAGGAAGCAGAAGCATGCTTGTCACTCTTACCTCACTTAACAGTCACGATATGTGGCACCACATCAGGCTAATTTGTTGAAGGCTACCAGTCAGAAACTGGTGTCAGTCAAATCCAAGTCAATGTCAGGACTTATGCAACAGTTGCTTTCAAGTTTGCTTTAATACCTGGGGTTTGTGTTACTGACATTAAATAAAAATTCTTTGCAATGAATTTTAAATGAAGCAAAAGCTCTCACCAGAGATTTGTTAAAAGCAGACTAACAGTTGTTCTCTTTTTTCCCCCTCCTTTTTCGTAGAAGAGCTTTAAATTATATATTAACCAAAAAGGTAAACAGAATAAAATGGGTAATTAAATATTAATGGACGATGTAGTGGAATTGTCCTGTGCAGCACTTAAAATGGCCTGAATGATTGAGCTGTGAATTGCTCTCCCTCAGGTATTGAAAAATTCATCAGCACTATTTAATAAATGTTCGTATTCGTAGCCACTCATGTTTACACTACAGCACTTCCAGTAGAGTGCTTACTAAAGAAAACATTTTAATGGAAGGTGAACTTTCCTGTACAGTGAGTCACCTTAAATTATACAGACTATGCAGCAGAGGAGACAGAGAAATCTCTGAACTGACAAATGAGGAGTCTGCATAACTTAAGAGCATCTTTTGTTAAAGAGAGCTGCCCATGGATGGTAAAGGGCTTTCTGGATCCAAAGCTATTTTGAAGCTTTTAAAAATTCATCTTGTTTGCATTTTAGAAATATTTAACCTTTCCTGCCTGTGTGAAGTTTTCATCTGGGATGACATAGGCTAAGGATATAATTATTACTGCAAAGTCACCTGCCTGATGTAGAGGAAGGAAAGTAGTGGTAAAACAAAATTACATCACAAATCAATCAGATGTTGAACTTCTTCTCCAGGTAACACTCTGTCAACTCAATTTGCATATATACCATATTAATGCTATTAAAATATTCATTAGCAAATTTACTTCATTAACAAATGAATTCACACCAAAACCATAGAAAATAAACAACAACAACAACAACAACAAATCCTGAATATTTACTGTATTAATATGGAAACTAAATAATAAGAGTGTCTCTACATCATATAAGGAATTTTTGCCTTGCTGTGATTCAGAGACCACCCCAGCCTGGAGGCAACACACTGCAATTAAGTCCTCTGTCCCACCCTCACCTAAAATTCTCCCACTGTTTCTGCATGTTAGGCATGGGGTGGGGTGGGGTGGGGAGGTGGGGGGGAAGAAAGCAACAGGGTTTCTGTTTTCTAGAGGGTGGTGGAATCACGCTCCTAGAAATCCAATGACTGTTATACTGTTATATAGTCTGCCTTTCTGTCCCCTGTTTTAGGGGAGTGGATTTTTGAACTTTTGCGGTACATGTTGTTTCTTGCATTAGTGTGTTCAAGTCTGCAGCTTAGGGGAATGGTGGGACTGTTCGTACTATGCAGGCAGAGCATTAGCTGTAGAGAGCTGTATCTTTGTCTGTCTTATTAAGTTATTAATACAGCAGTGTTCCCTTCTGACCTTTGTGAATCTTTGATCCTGCTCATTAATTCCCCTCAGCAATAGCGTATCCCATGACAATCCAGTGTGGTACACACTGGCTGCTCTAGACATATGCTAGAGAATGTTTGACCAAAAATTTTGGTTCCAAACAAAAATGTCTTGATTGTGCTGTGCAGGTTCATGTGGTAGCTTCACTGGATATTGCTGTAGCAGATGGCTGAAGTTTAGAATAAAGCAGAAGTATCTGTTAGGCTAGGAGGCTATTTGCAAAGCAGCAGTAGCAATATTTGCTGTGAAAGGGGGATATTCTAAGTTGTAAGGAAGAAAGAAAAAAACTTTTCAGGTCAAAGTTCTACCTGGTGGAGCTGAGTTAGACACAAAGGACGTCATCTCTCTCTATTGCTGTCACAGGAATCAATACACAAACCAGCAAAGAAGTAGGTGTTGTTTTCAACCACTATTTGAATGTGATAGAAGTTGAAAATATTTATAAATTTGAGAAAATATTATTTATTATTTGCCAATCTCATACCTGGTTAAAATGTAGAACGTTTAAACACTGTACTCATAGATCTTTTTCAAATAATCAAGACCAGTGTCAGAGTGCTTTAAAAAAACTCTTACATAGAAAAATATTGTCAAAATGGAGGAAGCCGGGCACATTTTGCCCAGGAGTTAAGAAGGGCTGATTGACAGGGCTTTAAATCAGATTTGAAAGGGGAAAGGGATGAAACCAGTCTCACCTGTGAAAAGCTATATACGACCGTATGATAATTTTTGAGGAACTGCATGCTGGTGAGGCCCTTCAGACTGACCCACAAGGGGCTGAGTTGAATGAAAAACATCTGAAGCGCTCCTATACATACACTTAGTGGGGCTCGGTGAGGTTAACTTGTAGCTGCAGAAGCTATAAGATTGTGTTGACAGAGGACAGGACTTCCCAAGGCTTTCTAGTGAGTAGAAGGTCCTTTTATTTACAAATATAAATTATAGAAGACAGGCTGCCCATCATATGATAAGTACCAAATAAGCTGACAGTAGACAAAAGTCAGAAAAACAGTGTGTATGCCTTTGGAATGTTCCCTAAACCTGGATGCAAGTTAATAGCAGAGGAATAAAGATAGTGGCGATTCTGATTTTACACAGAGTGAAGCTACAGACAGAGGATTCCAGGACCCTTGTCATTTTGTGTATTTTCTAAACCAAATAGTTACATGTGTTTAGTAGGGTTAAGAGCATAACTTTGCAGAAGAGTGTTCTTGACTGTCATTAGCTAAATTTTGCTATAGATACACAAAAGTTTTTCTGATTTCTTATTTTCATCAATACATATTTCCTAATGGGTGGTTTTGTGTGTCAAGCTGTTATCAGGCTTGTTTAAATTGAATTTATTTTTGGTTACGTCAGTTCAGTCCTCGTCTGAAGTGAACTTGATTTAAAGTAATATAAATGTTTGTAAGTGTAAAAGATTAAATGATTCTTTTTTTTTTTAAACTTAAATTTAATTGACCTGATGTAGCACAGTAATATAAAATGGCTCTAGATAACCTATATAGTTACAGGAACAAAACAAAACAAAAACAAACACCAAACATTACAATGGCAAGGGGTTAAAACTTCAGAGAGAAACCTTCTCTTGTGTAATGAAATAAGCCAGCAGTGTGCGCAGGTGGCCAAGAAGGCCAATGGCATCCTGGCCTGCATCAAAAATAGTGCAGCCAACAGGACTAGGAAAGTGATTGACCACCTATCTGTACATGGCACTGGTGAGACCATACCTTGAGTGCTATGTTCAGTTTTGAGTCCCTCACTACAAGAAGGATATTGAGATGCTTGAGCTTGTGCAAAGAACAATGAAGCTAGTGAAGGGACTAGAAAAACTTATGAGGAATGATAGAGGGAATTGGAGTTGTTTATTCTGGAGTAAAGGAGACTTAGAGGAGGCCTCATTGCTATCTACAACCCCATGAAAGGAGGTTGAAGTGAGGAGGATGTCAGTCTCTTTTCTCAGGTGATAAGTGATAGAACACAAGGAAAAGGTCCCAAGTTGAACCAGAGGTTTAGATTAGACATTAGGAAGAATTTCTTCATGTAAAGGGTGGTCAAACATTGGAATGGGCTGCTCAGGGAAGTGGTGGAGCTGCCATCCCTGGCGATATTTAAGAGACATGGATGTGGCACTAAAGGTCACAAGTTAGTGATGGGACTCAGTAGGTAAGGCTGACAGTAGGACATGTTGATCTTGAAGGTCTTTTCCAAGCTCGATGATTCTGTTTCCATGAAATACCTGCAGAGTGCTCATTCAACAACAGGAAACACACAACATTCAAAATTTTGTAGACACTTTCAAGCTCTTCCTTTCCTGTCCCTCCACATCCATATCCACATCTAAAAATTATTTAAAATGCTTGCTCTTTATGAAATTTGGTTAAGCAAGTTAAGTATCTGAGACAAAGCTTATTTTCCAAGCTAGACAGCTGACACATCAAGGGACTAAATAATTTCACATCACATTTCATGAGTTTGCATATAACATTTTATGATCAGTACCACGAGGACTTGGGAAGAGGATGGTAAAAAATAAATTTGAACTAAAAATTTCAAAAAAAAAAAACTTGTTGAAGATATTTAGTATTTAGTTTTCCTCATATGTGCATGGGGAAAAACAAACAAACAAAAGGAGGTCTAATTCAGGAAGTATGGTAAATCATGCCATTGCTGCATTTATTTTATTTGTAGCTAACAAGAGGGATATAGATTTTCACTTTGCTCCTCAGCTGGCATTTGCTGAGGTTGGGAAGGATTCTTGTTCCTGTTTTATTTAGAGTTAATGTAAATCAAATATTTGATAAGCATCCTGCTCTTTTTAACCCACTTGCAATACTGGAAAAGAAATGTTGCTATCTATCTCTGGAAGGCTGGAAAGAGGAAAGAGTACTTTTTATTAGAAAGAGGATTGGGAGGAATTAATATCTGCCCCTCACAAGAAAGTCAGAACTGCTAAATCTTTAGTAGAAAAGGATTTTAAGAAAAAGGATA
Source organism: Anser cygnoides (assembly GCF_040182565.1). Classification (NCBI taxonomy): domain Eukaryota; kingdom Metazoa; phylum Chordata; class Aves; order Anseriformes; family Anatidae; genus Anser; species Anser cygnoides. The sequence continues at coordinate 43,810,861 of NC_089912.1, forward strand.
TTCCCGGGCGAAACAACATCTTTGATTTTCTGGCTGCCCACCTGGAAAACTCCTATCAGTAGGTAGAGAGATATTGCCAGGAATTTTCCAGCCTTGAGGTGAGAGATAGTGAGAGACTGAAACATTTCAATCAATCTTTTTTCTTTTCACCTTCTCAGGATTAGGCTGCTTGGTTCAGGCCCAAGAGTTTTTGTGGGATGCTCTTGCAAGCTTCACTTTCACCTCAAGAGCAGTGGTTTTAATTTTTTATTTTTTTTATTAGTTTTTTTTTTTTTCCCTCATGAAAAGTCTATTCTGCTTCCTCCCAGAAAAGTAAGTTTTTCCACAGAAAATATTCATTTGGGTTGAACCTTCTAGAAAGGCAGTTGGGCAGTTCTGTTTTAGTGTTCTTGTGCTATGGAAAACTGTAAGCACACAGCAATTCATTAGCCCCTCTCAGAAGTAAAATGCAAGCAGAATTATAGAGAAATTTCAAATACTATTTCTAGTGGGAATTTCTAGTGGAAAAACTGCATTTTAAATCAAGCAGCTTCAATTTTTATTGATGAAATAACAGACTACTTTTGCTACCAATTCAAGTGTATGTGGTATCTGAGAGAAGTATTGACTCAAAAATAGGAAGCACTCAAGGTACATAATGATCTCTGGCTGACTGTCTTCTCCTAAGTGCTATGAAACCATAACCCCTTCTTGAGACCTCTAGTCACTCTTCATTCTTTCCAAGCTCTAGTAGAGAAAAGCCCACTTGGTTTAGTTCAGAATCTTCCTATGTAACTTTATCCTGATACATTTTATAAGACTCTTCCTGCTTCTTAGTCCTTCAGTTATTGAGCATCAGACATCATCTCACTCTCCTTTATATATCACTCTTGGCATATGAATTGTTTTCTCTGGAGAACAGATAATAAGGAGAAATGTATTTGTAAGTCTCAATCTCATTGTGGTTCTCTGCTGAAAACTTCTCTTTTCCTGTATCTCTTAATTCCTCTCCTTCTCTGCTGTGCATTATTAACATTGTCCCTAAATTATTTACTGTAGCTCTGTAAAATGTCATTAGTGAGAGCCATTTCGCTCCTGAGGAGAGGTAAAAACTAGCTTGCAGAGGACTGAAGGAAAGAGAGAGAAGAAGAAGAAACAGGCTAAAGAAAATGGTTGTTGTTGTTGTTGTTTTGAAGAGAGTTAGAAGTTAGAAGCTTGACCAAATCTTCAGAGACAGGGGAGAGGTCAAGAAAAAGCACTGAATTGTGGACTACAGTCCTAAAGAGAGGCTGAGAATGATGGAGGCAACTGGCATTAGGGATGAAAAATGACAGAATTATATTAACTTGAATGCAGCACTGATGTTAAAGACCACTACAAAATACAGAGTGAGTGTTGTTGGATGAAGAAAGAGATTAAATTGTTCAACACAGCAGAAAAATCATGCAGGGCCATCTGAGAAAGGGAGATATTAAGCAAATGAAACTTTTGAAAGGGTTGTTAGGCATTGGAATAGGCTGCCCAGGGAAGTGGTTGAGTCACCATCCCTGGATATCTTTAAAAGATGTTTAGATGTGGAGCTTAGTGATATGGTTTATTGGAGGACCTGTTAGTGTTAGGTCAGAGGTTGGACTCGGTGACCTTAGAGGTCTCTTCCAACCTAGATGATTCTGTGATTCTGTGAATAACATTGTTTTAGTTTTAATACATTGTTTTAGTTTTAATACATAGACAGATCTTTGTTAGAGGAAAGATGATGTAATAGCTTGAAACCCAATATTCATAGGTGTCCCATGAGGGAGGAGAAATGAATCTTTTTGGCAGAGCAGAGCTTTGGAACAGAACAAAGGAAAAAAAGTTCATAAAAGAGAGATGAAAAACTGATTGTGATAACTTTTTCAGTGAAACTCTAAGATGCAGTTCTGATACTAGAGAGAAGCCATAGGAAAAGAAAATGCATTGAAATGCAGTGATACTGAGACAATAAAATGGGTAGTAATCTTAAAACTACAATTGTAATTGGTGAAAGAAATGGAAAGGGGGTAAATAAGCAATGAAAAAAAATCCTCTTAAGAACATGGAAATATCTGAAAAACAGTGAAACTTCATGTGCTTTTTCCTCAGGTAACTTGTTTTCTGCTAGGATTTTATGTCACCTTAACTTTGTTATCCTTTATTTTGCGTTTCAGTGGTATCTTCTGCAAAACTATTATAATGACATGGTCTTTATCTGAAAAGTTTTGGTTTTCACTTTGGAGATTTTTCTATAAATATTAGACCATAATGCACAAACAATGGAGATACTTAGCATGTTTTTTCCATGTACTAGCAGAGAGTATCTCTAAAGCAGACATTGGATCTTCTGGCTAAGACATGAAAAGGTATGTTTTCCAAGCTTTATGCAAGTATAAATTGCACAAATCCATTTATTCACTAATGGGGTTTATTCTTAGCTCCCTGTACACAGCTTTATTAAATTACTTACAAATGACCATCCCATAAAATTCAGGCTACTCCTGTGAGATAACTCAAAATTTTAATTGTGTGTGTGTGTGTTTATTTCTTTCTCATCATCATGTAATTAATACTTAGATAAGCAATACTTAGATAAGTAACACATTTAGATTGCAAGAAACTATTCATGTCAAAACATGGCCTGCTTTAAAGTGACACATTCAGTGAATCTTTGTTAAACTGCAGCAGTCTAATCCTTTTTGCCCTCCTCTGGCAGGTTCGCCATGGAACTTAATATCGTACTTTTATTGGATTATCCCTCAGAATTGCAGATTGAGAGGCTGCTGTGTTGGGAATGGAAAATTAAAGACAGAGAATCTAAACATGTAGCATGGATTCTTATGATTAACATAGACTGAATTTAAGAGACCACATTTGATCTGTATTTAAAAACAAAAAAACAGCAACAAAACCATCAAAGAACTATAAATAATTTTATCAAAGTTATTTAGAACATAGCCATAAAAAACACAGAGAAGTACAATCTATTTGCTGTAACGACCATTTTGGACCCCAAGATGGAATCCTTCGTGTAGATATCTGCATACGTTTGAGAAGATTTATTGGGACATACTGAATTATTTGAAAAATCTGGGGCCGATTTATTTTTTAAAAGTGCTACAGTCAAAATCTTCTATAAATAGTAAACACATCAAGTTCCCCTTCCCTCTAATATAAAACATAAACAAAACCTGAAACATTTTTAGACAAATGTGTGTGCTTGAAAGCCGGTCTGTAAACTAGTGTGAAGATCACTTCATTGAGGTATTATCAGTCAAAGAAGTCACAGAATAAGCATTTTCTGCGTCTTTGTCTCATTGCTAAGCTTGCTGAGAAGTTTCTTCTACTATCGCACACATTCTGCTAAGATTTGAAGCTTCTGACAAATAAAAGTGGAGTGTCAATAGGCTCCACATTACATTGTTCTGGAATATTTACCATTAGGAAAATGATTTGTCATATGGGTGAGCAATGAAGGTTTTGACTGTAAAAGTGAGGAGGACCAGTGGAGACAAGATTTTGAATACAAATGCCCCATCATTGTAACAATGTTCTGCTGTCCCATCAAGTGGGCAGACAAGCAGACTAAGCCATTTGCCAGAAGGGAGAAACAGCCTGTTTTCTGTTATGGATGATGTTTTTTTTTTCATGACATTTCATAAAAGGAACAAGTTCCTACAAATGTTTTGCGATAACTATTTTCTTCTTTGCATATGGCTTTGCTGCAAGTTAAAACAACTGAGTGAAAAATAAATCTAGAATGCTTTAATCTTTATTTATTTATTTGATTATATGTTATAGCATGTACTAAGTATTTCGGGAGTTCAATTCACTGTACAACCTTCCAAAAAAAACCTTCCTTTTTTAACCCTGTGTGTTTTTTGTTGTTTTGTTGTTGTTGTGTTGTTGTCATTGTTCTTTTCTTTTCTTTTCTTTCCTTTTCTTTTTTTTTTTTTTTTTTCTGGGTTTATGTGAAATTAAACTGTAAAGAACAGAGATTTAACAGTCCCCAGATTGCATTTTTCTAGGTGAAAAATCAAGAAACGGCAGCCTTGAAATGAAAATCAGCCTAATATTCTATTTTAATACAGCTGTCTCTAGATGGCTAGGTATTTCAGAAGCTGTGTGGAAGAATGCTAGCATACCTTAGGTACATGCCAAGGACCAAGGAACTGAAAATAATGAAGTTCAGTGCCTGTCTTCCCAGTGAATGTCCTTGCATTCCTGCTTTCTTTCTTTCTTCCTTTAAGGATACTTTAAGAAAGTAACAGTGTTTTTTGTTTTTTGTTTTTTGTTTTTTTTTTTTTTTTAATGGTAACTTAAAATAATGTACAGGTATTGAAGCTTGCTTTCTGTAAATATTGGCTTTGAACACAGAAGCACCTTTGGGATGATTTATGGTAAAAATATTTAGGACAATTTTGTATGCTCCAGTGTGTCGTAATGACTACACAGACACCAAGGTTCTTTTAAGATCAGTAACTGCTGCTACTTTATTGATGACATAACTTCATTATCTTACTGAGGGCCTAACTTTATCTCTCATACTGAGAGCATAACTTCATTCTCCATGTTGCCTCATCACATTGAGGACAGGCTCCCTTCTTATCCTATTTGCCCCACAGCAGTCCTTTTCCACTAACTATTCATTGGTCAACAACTTTGCCTGGCAACCGGAAATACCCAGCAACTTCCATGCCTTAACGGCTGAAGAGCAAGCAACCCGAGATGGCAAGGCGTCTCCTGAATCACCCTTCTTTGTTCCCTCTAAACTCTTTACATTCCTGATGCCCTCATCGTTAAGAGTCCGATGTTACCACCAGCCATGGGGCTTGTCGACCTCCATGGCCACACTCCCACACTCCAGGCATTATATTTATACAGAAATACAGAAATCTTGTTGTTGAAAATAGATCTATAATATTAATTCAATAATTAATGTTTATAGATTAATATGTATATATATATGTATTGAATACATTGTATAGTAAATTAGAAAGTTTTAAAGCTGATTCTGTGCTTCAGGAAACAAAAGATTTTGATTTGAAACTCATTAAAATGTCTTATGAAAGCAGGATATGTAAATATTTTGTAGGCATTTAGGTGCTCAATAGTGGGATATTATTCATTAAATGTATTTTATTTTGCCCTCAAGTTTGAAAGTTTGGGGGAAAAAATATTTTGTTGCTTAGGCTGTTTCAAATAATATATATATATATATATATATATTTTTTTTCCTTTATTTATCTCGCCTACTTGTCATTCAGCACTTAGGAGATTATCACAGAGATAGACCAAGGTGAAGTGCATCTGTAAATATTCTTAGTCAGGGAAATAGGTAATAAAATTCTTGCTGACTTCAGTGAAAGCAGTTACTACACACCCCATCAATCTGGGTGCCATGAGCACACAGAGACTTTTAGATAGAATAATTATGGACTGAAAAGTGAGCAGAGGTCCATAAGAATAGGTGAATAATACAAGTATCTCTATGATGTAAGAACAAAATATGCTCATGGCCAGTGTTAAAAACCTTTGAGAGATGTGATATATCATCTCATAATTTTATCACAAACTAACTCAGTTTTAACTCTCATTTAGTTACATATAATAGGGAATATACTTAAGCTATACTTATTTCTGGACAAGGTTATGAGCAATGAAATGGAAACTGCCCTAAAAAGAAGGTCCTTGTTTTACTTGAAAAGGAATCTCTGTAAACCAAATAGAGGATCATGCCGCATATATATATATATATGTATATATATATATGTATATATATATATGTGTATATATATATATATATATACTTTTTTTTTCCTGATAAAGGAAAATACATATAATTTCCTCTTCTTTATCTCTCCTGTCCTGTGAAATTTTTCATTAAGAGGAAGATCTGCCATCACTGAGGAAGTATAATTTTGACAATTAACATCACTGCTTTGCATGTTCTTTTGAGGATAAAGGAAAATATGGACAGGCTGCTTATCCTTGGATGAAGGCAGACACCATAACATTGTAATTGCAAATAGGATCAGGCAGATGCTCCAGAGAGGTTAAGAATCCTTAAATCATATTATATGTATATTCATGACACTTATGCATGTGTCAATTCAGTCTTTACTTTACAAAATAGAATACAATCAAATATGATAGAGGTGGAATAACATAATGGGATAAACATTCCTGGCCAGTGGTAAAACAGGCAAGTAGAATATGAATGAACACATCTCTAAGACTTTTGTCTCTCCTTTACAAAATGGAAAGTGTTTTCAGAGCTTACAGATAAGGACAATATGGAATTATCCTTATATGATGATCACCTTTATTTCAGAGTTTGTTAAAATCAGCATGATCATAATAGTTCTGTATAGAGAAATGAGTATGTATACCTTTCCAAAGGTTTTACACTATAATAAATGAGAAGGATTTGGTAAACATTGCAGTGAACTGCAAAACATGACAAATAAATAAGGTTTCCAGATGTAACAGCTCAACAGTTCTATATTTATCTAGTTGGGAGGAGAATGCTAAGAACAGCAGGATGAGCTGGATGGTGAATGGCATAAGGCAGCTGGATAGGTGTCCTGGAGTCCTGCTGTGGTGGGATTTTTCTGAGCAGAAATGAAGAACGGAATGGTACATCTACCACAGCCCCACTGAAATGGGAACAATTCAATGCTCCCCTTAAATACTCCATTCTCTATTTCTCTTTTTAATGCAAGATGGAAAGAGGAGAGCTTTCCCATTGAAATGGACCTCATGTCATGTCTGTATAAGTCCTTGTACTTTATTGCAATTTTTTACTGTTTGAAACTTCCAATCAGAAGGAGGAAGGAGTATTCCACTGGTGAGAACTGAGTGAATTTACTGAGCTCAATGCCTGCTTGATGCATTAATAAAAATCAAATGAAAAAAGCAATCTGATTAAATTATGTGTGCCTTTTCCTATGCCAGTGGAGCTTAACTAAGCAAACAGAAGCAGTGAAGTAAATCAGTGTTGGTTTATTAAAGATCAGAATTCAATATCTCAATAGTTGAAGGGCTTATGCACCAGTGTTCTCACTGTTTAGCCTTTCTGTGCAAAGAAAGTGAACACAATGGCACTTTGGGGGACTCTTGTTAGGAAAGTGACATTTAGAGAAGCCTAGCTTTCTTGCAAGGAAGACGTTACCCTATCTTGTTTCTTGCCAAAAGATTATAATGGGAACAAAATTCTTAATATTGTTCTCTTACAGTGATGTCATCCTCTGTAAAGGAGACATTCTCCTTGAAATATCCTTAGGTCTGGAGATGGAAATATCCCTTACCTTGGCTACTTTTCTTTTAATACTCTTATCTGCAGAAATATAGATTCCCCTTCATATTGATCTTAGTGCACCATCAAGATAGCAGGGTTTTCTGGGGGCAAGAAGCTAAGGATATTTAATCTAGTCTTTAGGACTCGCAAAGTTTATAGATTGCAAGATTACTCTCTGAATATTAGGAGTCTCACAGGAGACCTCCAGAAGAATTTATTGTAGTCTGCAGTTTGGAAAAGCTGTCTGTTAACTCCTTTGTGATCTAAGACTTAGCTTTTGCAAACAGGAAATCCAACACACCTGCTCCTCATGACAGGGATTGGCTGGTGTCTTTGTTATGATCAGACCAAGTACAGACTGAGAATTTCACATGTTCCATTTAAACCTGCCTCACACAAATGATGATTCATCTCCATGCTGAACAAAGGACATCACCCTGTGTAGAACTGTACTTCCTGGTGCTCCCATTGGAGGTTCTCAGGTCTGTCATAAAGCACTTTTATTATCAGGCAGTTATCCAAGTATCATTATGTGTTAAGTGTTATACTGCATCCATAGATACAAACTTACATGCTGGCACATATGAGTTTTGTAGAGATCTGTATATTTAATGCTTAAGATAGGTATACAGGAATCAGCCAAAAATATGTGTTTTGGTACAAGTATTCAGTAGTGTATTAACACACCACGATCTGCTGCATAGTTTCTCTTCTTTTTGCTGGTAGACAAAAGCTGAGCAAAACCTCAGTAACTGTAATTAGTTGCTGTTTTAAACTATCCTTTCAAAGAGAAAGCGATGAGCTGCATCCAGTCAGAGATGAAAAGCAATAAAGAACACATCTGTGGAAGCACAGCTCCTTCTACCTGTGTACTGGGAAAACCCTATGCACACATGATGCTTCATGCAAACTAAAAAACCTTCACATAATTCTTTTTCATGCTGCACTAAAGGTGGATTTTGCCAGAGAAACATAAACTTTCCTGTTGTGAATAACTAGAAAATTTAATTTTCCTCACTGTTTAAATGTTTTATGCTTCACAACGTGAAGAGATCAGAGAAGACAATGTATGTGGAGGCAGACAGTCATGAAGCTATTATCTTGGGTATTATCTAAGTCCAAGTCCTAAGTGAGCTTGACAGGAACTGTCTCTATCTTTAAATAGCTGATTTCCAGAAAGCTGGGATAAATGTTACATCATGTGATATGTGATAAGAGCAATCAGATAACCAGATAATCAGAACTGCTTTAAAAATTTCAAATAAAACAGAAATTGGGGCATTATGGGAAGACACATAGTCTAATCATACAGGAATGTCTGTAACTTCTGGCCAGACCTATCGTATGATAGGTCTATCCTCAAAGTGTCAGCTCCTGCTGGGGAACACTGATGCTCTTCTCTTAACAATGATGAGAAGAAATGTTATTGTCTCTGAGCAGATACAAGAAAACAAGAAAATAAAAGATGATTTTTTTTTGTGGCTTTTAGGTTTGGTTTACTATTTCCCTTACAACACTGCATGGATTTTTGTGGACTGAAAAGCATTAATATAAGTTGGTGACTTTTAGAACAAATAAATGCAAAGGAGGAATTCTTATGATCTATGCCTTTGGCTGGTGGGGAGAAATAATACTTGTTTCTTCTTGTAGACTGAAAAGTATTTGGGCATGATCTTGGAAAATGATATTACTATAAATTTTGAGAATGCTGGTTGGCAGGAGAATCTATCTGAGAAGCAAGAAGTGTCTAAATGGGCAAATGGGTCTAAATGGGTGTCTAAATCCAGGGAGGGGCTGAGGCAAGGAACAAGCCAGAATGATGGAGGAAAGTGGAGATAGACCAGTTTGTATCTCATCCTCCAAAGGGCCTGTGCTGGGAAGACCTTGTGACTTCTGAAGTTAATTCATGGAAAAATATTTCCTCCATTTGCTTTTCTCAGTAGTGTCCTGTTTCTACTACAAATGTTTCTAGTGGAGTAAAGTAAAAGAAAACAAGTTAGTACCTATTGGCTTGTTCCCTTATAAAAGGTAGTGTCTCTGCCTTGATGCGAATTTTTAGTTATAAATTAAAGATGAACCCAGTCCTTGCCTTATTAGTTCAGACCCTTTCTAGGCATTTATAAAGTTAGCCACCAAGTCTCAATAGTTCCTGAAAGGCAATAAGTGCACAAAGGGAAGTGAAAAATCTCACTTGAACACTACAAAACAATAAATATAACATAGAAAAAATAAATTGCCCATAACTTCCGAAATAACCTTAAAAAGAAGATAAACTTCCTTCTTTAGATGTTAGAAGACTTCTGAACTATCACACCTGCTATACTTTTTGATCGGGGTTAGACATTTTTGCTGTTTCTTAAAAGAGAGAGAGAGAGGGGAAAGGTAACAAGGTAAGTTAGTCTGTATACAGTGATAATGACAAAGTGTCAATACATAAATTGCATTTGTTCGATGTTGAAACATTAACACTACTCAGTAAAAGAAAAAAGCACAAAAGCTAGCTTGGTCAGATGAGGTCACGGGGATGCTTTATAACTATTTTAAACTGTCTCCTAAGTAATAGGATGGTTCCTTTGATAGTACCTGCTCTCATTCAGAAGAATATATATTAAATTCCCTTAGTAGAAACTGGGCTTGAACCCAGTGCTGACTATACAATCCATCACTAAATAAACTCTGGCTGGATGGTAACCATATTGACCTTTTGCTGAGATGCTGAATTCCTCTTGCCAACATTCCCACCTCCTGCTTAATTGGCACTGTATAAAAGATGTTTCCAAGGGAGTGTACAACAGCAGCCTTAGTCACTTGCAATATTAACACAGCAAAAGAAGCATGTAATTTATTCCTCTGAAAAATGGATGCATAATAAAATCCAGCATAATAAATCTCTTTCCACAAGGATTGTGATGACTGCAAGTAGTCAACCCATGATCTATTTGCACAGTGCTTTTTTTTCATCCAGGAAAATATTTTGGTTTTGTACCAAAGTCAGAAGCACTTAGCTGATACCACAGCCCACCTTTTATTAACAGTTATGTGTAAATTTGTTGTTGTTGTTGGTTTTGTTTGTTTGAAAAAATCATCCTGTTAAATACAGTGTAAACAGGAAGCTGTTAAATATACCATAAAGATATATTTCACCGCAACACCTCACAAAGAAAGTTTGGTTGCTGATGCTACCAGTTATGTCCAATAAGACTTCATCAATTTACTGTAAATTATTGTTGACTATTGAAAAAATATATTTTTTAAATATTTCAATTAATATGAAGAGATTGCATGAAAGAAAAGACAGGACAAATCTTTTCATAGTACTGTAGAAAGCTATGTTAGGACTTTGCACTGAGAGAACAATTAATAAGTTAATTTGTTCTGAATTTTAGTGCATATTTTTAGGCTTATGTTTACTTTTCACTAGCAAAACAGTAGCAGTGGAGTGAAATAGGTCAGTAAATTTTAGTGTATTTATGTTATTGGTTAAGACGAATCTCCACCTACCAAACATCATGGGTAAAACCAGTACTTGCCACAATTGACACAACGGCTTCTATAGAAATCATCCTTAATATTCTGAAACAACCTAACAAATTTTCTTTGAGAGATTATTATATTTTTGTAGAGCCAGCTGTTTTTAGTCTGAAAATAATAAAGGCCATTTCATCTCCCTCTGCCTGTAAAAAGCCCATCAACAAATATGGTCATTGATTATATGGAAAAAAAAATACCCTTGGAACATATCTTGTATATTTATAGGCATCCTTCTCTGTAGCAGATGAAAAAGAAGCATCACACAAATATTCAGTTCCTTGGGGACCGCTACCAAATGCTTCAAAGTTATCCCTAGAGGGGAAAAAATAGCATTTTACAGCAGAAGACACTTTTTTTTTTTTAGTCCTCTGGGCAAATTATAAAATTCAATGAATCAGTCCCACTAGAAAATTCACTATGTTTATCAAGACGTGTTGCTATTATAAAAAGTCACTTTTTTTTCTGCCTGTGAAAGTTTAAAAACTGAATATTTGAGGTGATCCTGAAGATCTGAAGGAAACCTTTCAAATTATATGTTTGTGGGCTTTATTTTCCCCCTATGCCCTTCCAATTTCTTCAACAAATACATGAATGTTTTTGCACACTTATAACTCCGTGGATCTGATATAATGAACATAAGTTCATTTACAATGGAAAGCAGTGAAGAGTCCAGGTCAGAGTATTCTTTCATTGTAGCACATCCGTTAAGCTCGTGATTGTTTCTTGCTTACAGCTAAACAGATATCGCTGTACCATGTTTTGTGGATAAGAATAATCTCCTTAGAGACAGAAATGCTTGAATTTTGCTATTGCCCCCTGTAAGTAGAAATTAATACTCTTGGACTTTTAACCTCCACCTTGCTGATCTCACACTGCTCTCCATCTATTTCTCTATCCTGCTGCACTGTCATCCGTGACACTGAAAACCTCTCAGTTTTCGATGTGGCAAGATTTCCCCAAGATACAGAACTTGACCCCAGTGCCTTTAGCCTCAGCACAAGGATGTTACCTCTTGAAACCACAATGGAACTGGATTATTCCTTTATTGATCAATTGTTGAGCTAACAATCAATTAGTAATTGACCGTTAACCTCCATGAGATGACTGATGTGCTTAAGTCAAGCACACAGTTAAATATCTCACCGAGCTGGTGCCTACATGAATGTGGTTTTTGTGCATGAATTTGTCAGCTTTACATTATTCAAAGCCACATAAAAAAATCTTCCGTAAACGAGCCACACAGAAAAGAATAAACCTGTTAAAGGGATAGATTTACAGTGCACTACCATTCCATATTTAAGAGCCCCCCTCTCTCTGTTATTACTGAGGCAATCAAAGGTGCCTTGAAAGATTGCTAAAAAAGATTAAGGGTGCTTTATTTTAGATTGATAACTGCAGTGGCAAGTATGAGAAGGAGAGCAAGCAATTGAAGTAGATGGGATCATTGTGTGCCTGCCTAACATCACTGGCTTAACATTTGTATTTTAGACTGTCTCTTGCCTAATAACAGCATGTAGTGAAATAAAGGGTTCGCTCTGAAGGTAATTGTTATGTGGTGGGATATAAACAAGACCCATTCTGCAGTATATTTACCACAGTGCATATTTATGAGTTGGGTTTAATTAAAAGTCAGGAACACTAGAGCTATTTTTTAACTAGATGCCTATTATGTAGTGTCAAATGCTTGGTTTTAATCATGCATTTTATACCAACGTGACCTAGATCACTGCCTGAGACATAAGAGATAGCATGTTGTCTTTCCTGAGAAGATGTAGCCAAGCTTGATGGATGTTTTCTCATTCCTAACCTCATTACTACTGGCTTCCCATCCATCTAATAAAATGCTATGATAGAGAGTGGGAAGGTGTTATAAATCATAATATTCCAGCCGCTCCAAGCAGATTCATTAGAAATGCTGACTATATATCACACACACAGAAAGTCAACACACAAAGTAGGTTACTGCTTCTGGCCGTGCTGGAGACATCCCCTTACTCTCTCCAGTCAAGTCAGGATTTGCTTTTAATGGCAAAGATGACACTTAATGAAGTTCTGGGTGGCAGGCTGCTTTGACCTGATTAACCCAATAAATATTCCTGCTGTTATTAGCTTAAACTGTGCTATAGCCTGTTAGCTCACTCACCTTGTTACTCCACTGAGAACACATAATTGCTAACTAATGAACTTTTTTATTTATTTTATTTTTTGAGTGAGGCAAGGAACTGAGACATCCTACTTTCCTGGTGTTTTTCCAGTGTTTTCCTGAAGGAAATGTATCCTGTTTCTCAGCCTGTCTGGGCTAGGTCTCTGAAGGGATAGGAGGAACAAGGAGAAACTGTCCTATCTGCCTTTCTTTCCTTTCAGTCTATGATAGGAAATGTAGCTATGAAAATTAAAATGTCCCAGACTTGTGCTTGGAGAAGGAGAACTGAACTGGTGCCATCCTCTGAAGCCCAGGCTATGAATTTTCACTTCAGAGTCACATGATATTTAATTTAGTTTTTGCTTTGCAGTGGCATCCACATGTCTGAAGAGGTAATGACAACAGTGATGTTTGCAAAAAGTCAGGATTGTCGAGGGAAGGAAAAATAGTGAAAGAAATGAAACAACAAGCAATTTAAATGCAATCCAGCTTTAAAAATGCAGTGTAACTTTTGCAGTTTCAGGTATTTGGATTTTCATGTGCTTCTGTGGCAGCTGCTCAAAGCTGCTTACATTCTCCTGTGCGGTTTTCTTTGGTGACAAATTTCATGCAGCTCTTATGAACCTGCCATTCAAAGGATTTTGGTGGGGGATCACCCAAACAAAGTTATTTACCTGTAGTCTGGTATATCTTGCCATTGCAAATCTCACGGATTTTGTCTATGAATTTGCAGTCTCCCTGTGGACTAAGTTTGTCAGCAGAGTCATGGTATCCAACTTTCTTTTCTTTCAAATGTATAGTAATTAATGATACAAAAAGTTCAGTGGCCTTTCTGCTGGAATTGAAACAAGGTGTATGTCAGTCCCTGGAATTGTTTTCTTTCACTGTGTGTGACACAGGTTGTCAGGCAAGCACATGGGCATAAGCAGGCTGATGGAAGACAATGGTGCATACAGCTTCCAGGAATCCGTCAGGGGACACCACTGGGCTTTTCTGACTGTGTTCAAAGTCTGTTTCACTCCATTTTGGGAAAATGAGGTAGTGTGTGAGCTGGGAGTACTTTATTAAATCCTCGACGGGGAAATGCAATTGTGTTCGCATGCTATCTGCAAGTAGAGTTTTCATTATAGCTCACTGTGATCTGTAGTACTTAGTGTCAAACTGTTTCAGGGAAAATGATTGATAGCTGTTATTAGTAATCCATGGCTTTATGAATGTACAAATTAAAAGTAATCAGAGAGAGAGGGGTTTTGTACACCAGTTAATATAATCCATTTATTTTGAAACATGCAGTAAAAGTGGCATTCATCTTTATTGTAATGTCAAATCACAGTTTTGTGGTGATATTCTTAAGGAGATGATGGTAAAATACGCAAAAGATTCATTTTAACAATATAATGAACACTTTCTGGTTCCTGAAGCATTTCTGAAGTTACAACTAGGAAACAGCAATATCTCCTCAAACTGCAATGAATAATTTAAAATCGTCTTTCAAACGAGACTCCCTCTGGAGAAGCCTGAGGACCTGCCTCTGTGGGCTATAGAAATCTGATGTGCTCAGGAGTGCAGGTATGAAAGGGACAGTGCCTCCCTAGGCCCCTTTCTGCCACTGTAAATCTAAATCCAAATCAGCTATAGATAGGATGTGCTTAGTATAAATATATAAAGAATCCTTGAGTTTGGGAAGATAAACATGCAGAACACAAGCTATTTATTAGTATCTGTTGCAAGTCATGTTTATACTGTGCTGATTTAACAGTCTGTAGAGTTTCCTCTTGAAGGAACTCATGGTTGGGTAACATTTTGTGTACTGTAGAAATGGAAGAGTACTGGAATTAACATGACTAAAGAAGACACAATGTCAGGATCAACCCTGTTGCTCACACATTACCAAGAAAGTTAGTTCAAACGAGCAAAGGGACACCCAACAATGTGTTGCTGTGCGTCCTAAAACAGGAAAAAAAATTGTCATTGACAAAAGCTGGAATTTAGCTGAAATGCGAAGGATTTGCAATGATGTGCACTGCTCTATTTTATTTATTTTTTACCAGTTATGGAACAGAAGTCAAAGGACCTGCTGTTTAGATACTTCTAATCTTCATAAAGAGGACAAATCTAAGTTTATACTAATCTCAGGATGCACTTATCTTTGGAAAACGAAGGTTATCCTACTTTGTTCATTATGTGGCTTTGTCTAAAGGTGAATATTAAAAAGCTTTTACAGTTTTCATTTCAAATAGTACCAACATAGAGGGCCAAATACCAAACCAATAATATTTTCTTTGGGAAAAAAAAAATGTAGCAACTTTTCAGTAATATGGGTAAAAAATATGGGTAATACGAGAACATAAATTCAGAAACTCCTGTGGTTTTATTTTTAGGCTTACAATCACAGAATAATAGAATCATTTTGATTGGAAAAGATCTCTAAAATAATCACTTCCAAGCATTAACCTAGTACTGCCAAGTCCACCACTAAATCATGCCCCTAAACACCTCTTCTACACATCTTTTGAATACCTCCATGGATACTGACTCAACTACTTCCCTGGGCAGCTTGTTCCAATGCTTCACAACCCTTTCGGTGATTTTTTTTTTTCCTAATATGCAACCTAAACCTCCCCTGGTGCACCTTGAAGCCATGTCCTCTTGTCCTGTCATTTGTTGCTTGGGAGAAGATACTGATCCTCACCTTGCTACAACCTTCTGTAGGTTTAAATATGAATTTTGTTGTTTATTTCAATACTGTATCTATGTTTAACATAATTGCTGAATACCAAAGACATCTTTACAGATGATAGGATATAGATGACATGGCATGTTAGACATTTGCTACAGTTTGCTACAGTTGCTAAAATTCTGGGGGAAAAAAAAAAGAAAAAAAGAAAAAAAGAAAAAAGAAAATAAGAAAAAAGAAAAGAGGAAAAAAAGAAAAAAGAAAAAAAGAAAAAAGAAAAAAAAAAAGAAAAAAGAAAAAAAGAAAAAAGAAAAAAAAAGAAAAAAAAAAGATCTTTTGTAGAAACAAACAAACAGATACAAAATGTTATTTAATCAAAGGACAAAGAAATAAGAGGAAGACCAGGTAAACATATGAGGATATTAAAAGGACACTTCCAAAACAAAATAGAGATTTTGTCTTCTCTTTGCTAAATCCTGGCTTCAAAACTGGTATCTAAGAGCTACCAATAATTACAAAACTAATATCAACATAATTCATCTTTGTCCACAGCTGGTTGTGTACTGTGTATGGCAGCATATTAAGTTCACTGAGAGCAAGACAAACTTAGCGAAAAGTACGAAGTTTCTTTCTTTCATTTTCCCTGCTGCATGAGAAGCACTTCTTTTTCTTTTTCTTTTTCTTTTTCTTTTTCTTTTTCTTTTTCTTTTTCTTTTTCTTTTTCTTTTTCTTTTTCTTTTTCTTTTTCTTTTTCTTTTTCTTTTTCTTTTTCTTTTTCTTTTTCTTTTTCTTTTTCTTTTTCTTTTTCTTTTTCTTTTTCTTTTTCTTTTTCTTTTTCTTTTTCTTTTTCTTTTTCTTTTTCTTTTTCTTTTTCTTTTTCTTTTTCTTTTTCTTTTTCTTTTTCTTTTTCTTTTTCTTTTTCTTTTTCTTTTTTCTTTTTCTTTTTCTTTTTTTTCTTTTTCTTTTTCTTTTTCTTTTTTCTTTTTCTTTTTTCTTTTTCTTTTCTTTCTCTTTCTCTTTCTCTTTCTCTTTCTCTTTCTCTTTCTCTTTCTCTTTCTCTTTCTCTTTCTCTTTCTCTTTCTCTTTCTCTTTCTCTTTCTCTTTCTCTTTCTCTTTCTCTTTCTCTTTCTCTTTCTCTTTCTCTTTCTCTTTCTCTTTTCTTTTTTCTTTTTTTCCTTTTCCTTTTCCTTTTCCTTTTTTTCCTTTTCCGTTTCCTCTTCCTCTTCCTCTTCCTCTTCCTCTTCCTCTTCCTCTTCCTCTTCCTCTTCCTCTTCCTCTTCCTCTTCATCTTCCTCTTCCTCTTCCTTTTCCTTTTCCTTTTCCTTTTCCTTTTCCTTTTTTCCTCTTCCTCTTCCTCTTCCTCTTCCTCTTCCTCTTCCTCTTCCTCCTCCTCCTCCTCCTCCTCCTCCTCCTCCTCCTCCTCCTCCTCCTCCTCCTCCTCCTCCTCCTCCTCCTCCTCCTCCTCCTCCTCGCTCCCGCTCCCGCTCCCTCCCCCTCCCCCTCCCCTGCCCTCGCCCTTGCCCTTGCCCTTTCTATGGCTCCCAAGGTCTGATTGTTAGGGACTCTCTTAATAAACAATATGAGTTTCTGGACAAAAATTGCTTAATATGTAAATTTTACTTGTGCATCTATATTATACATTACGTCTAGAAAACGTAACTATTTTCACAGTCAGTCTTAAAGCTTCCACTGGTCTCAGTGAGAGCATAGTACTCTCGGTAAACCCTGGAATTCAGGAGAGCAGACATTTATCTATCTATTCAGGGATCTGTTTGGTAGAGCTCCATGGGACAAAGCCCAGGAAGGAAGAAAAGCCCAAGACAGCTGGTTAACATTCAAGAATCACCTCCTCTAAGCTCAGGAGCAATGCATCCCAACAAAGACGGAGTCAGGCAAAAATGCCAGGAGGCCTACATGGATGAACAAGGAGCTCCTGGCCAAACACAAACAGAAAAAGAACTACAGAGGGTGAAAGCAAGGACAGATAGCCTGGGAGGAATACAGAGAAAGTGAGCAAATGGACAGGGATCAGGTTAGGAAAGCTAAAACCCTATTAGAATTAAATATGGCCAGGGACATCAAGGGCAACAAAAAAGGCTTCTATAGGTTCATCAGTGATAAAAGAAAGACTAGAGAAATTGTGGGCCCTCACCAGAAGGAAAAGGAACACTTGGTCAACCAGGATATGGAGAAGGCCGAGGTACTCAATGACTTTTTTGCCTCAGTCTTCACCAGCAAGTACTCTAGCCACATAGCTCAAGTCCCAGAAGGCAAAGGCAGGGACTGGGAGAATGAAGAACCACCCACTGTAGGAGAAAATCGGGTATGAGACCATCTAAGAAACCTGAAGATTCCGTGGGGCTAGATGAGATGCATCTGTGGGTCCTGAGGGAACTGGAAGATTAAGTTGTTAAGCCACTGTCCATCATATTTGAGAAATCATGGCAATCCAGTGACGTTCCCCCGACAGGAAGAGAGGAAACATAGCCCCCAGTTTTAAAAACAGAAAAAAGGAAGAGCCAGAGAACTACAGGCCAGTCAGTCTCACCTCTGTGCCCAGCAAGATCCTGGAGCAGATCCTCATGGAAACTATCCTAAAGCACATGGAAAACAAGGAGGTGTCTGGTGACAGCCAACATAACTTCACTAAGGGCAGATCATGCCTGACAGACCTGGTGGTCTTCTACAAACTGGCTACAGCATTGGTGGATAGGAGAAGAGCAACTGACCTCATCTGCCTGGACTTGAGCAAAACATTTGATACTGTTTCCCATGATATCCTTGTCCCTAAATTGAGAGACTTGGATTTGACAGATGGACCACTCGGTGGGTAAGCAATGGTTACACTCAAAGAGTTGTGGTCAACAGCTTGATATCCAGGTGGAGACCAGTGATGAGTGGTGTTCCTCTGGGGTTGATGTTGAGACCAGAGTTGTTTAACATCTTTGTCAGTGACATGGAGAGTGTGGTAGAGTGCATCCTCAACAAGTTTGTGGGTGACATCATGATGTGTGGTGCAGTTAACATGCTGGAGGGAAAGGATGCTATCCAGAGGGACCTGGACAGGTTTGAGAGGTGTGTGTGTGTGAACTTCATAAAGTTCAACAAGGCCAAGTGCAAGTTCTTGAATCTGGGTTGGGGTAATCCCCAGCAAAAATATTTCCAGGTTGAATGGATAATGGATTGAGTGCAGCCCTGATGAGATGGACACATGGGTGTTGGTTGATGAGAAGCTCAACATGAGTCAGCAAAGTGTGCTTGCAGACCGGAAAGCCAACCATACCTGGGCTGCATCAAAAGAATCATGGCCAGCAGGTTGAGGGAGGTGATTTTCCCCATCTCACCTGGAGCATTCAGCTCCAAGGGCCCCAGGTAAAGAAGGACATGGATGTATTAGAATGAGTCCAGAGAAAGGTGTGTTGGGTCTGTCTAGGATGGAGTCACCTTTCCCTGCAGCAGCCCACACAGTACTGTGTTCTGCAGTCGTAGCTGGAACAGCACTGGTATCACTCCAGTGTTGTGTCTATTGCTGCATAGTGCTGGCACAGCATCAGGACTCCCTCCAAGCCCCCAAGAGCCAGCAGGTTGGGGGTGGGCAAGTGATGGGGAGGAGACATTGCCAGGGCAGCTGACCTGAACCAACCAAAGGGATATTCCATAACACCTGATGTCACACTCAGCAATAAAAAGGGGGGGCTCTCGTGGGGGAGGGGGCTGTCCTCCTGAACAACCGCTACGTGTTTTGAGGCCCTGCCTCCCATGACGTGGCTGAACATCACTCGTTGATGGGAAGTAGAGAATAACTTTTTTTCTTTCTCTCTGTGCTTCCGCACGGCCTTTTGTTTTCTTTTGTTGCTTTTTCTCCCCATTCCCTTTCCCTTTTAATTAAATCATTCTCATCTCAAACCTCAAGCTCTTTGTGTTGTGTTTTCTCCCCCTTCCTCTTTGAGGAGGGCGGGGGAGTGAGAGAGCGGTTGTGGTGGAGCTCGGCTGCCCACCCGAGTAAAACCACCACAAAGGGCCACAAGGATAATCAAAGGGCTGGAACACCTCTCCTCTGAAGATAGCTGAGGGATCTCAGATTGTTCAGCCTGGAGAAAAGAAGGCACCAGGGAGACCTTATAATGGCCTTCCAGTACCTAAAGGGGGCCTACAAAAAAACTGGAGAGTGACTGTTTATCAGGAAATATAGTGATAGGACAAGTGATAATGACTTTAAACTAAAGAAGGGTTTGTTTATATCAAATATAAGGAAGAAATTCTTTACTATGAGAGTGGTGAGGCACTGGAACAGATTGCCCAGAGAAGCTGTGTCCCAGCCTCTTGGACAACATCCTAGGCAGTGTTTAAGGCAAGGTTGGATGTGGTTTTGAGCAATGTGTTCTAGTGGAAGATGTCCCTGCTCACAGTAGGAACCAAGTGATCTATCTTCAAGGTCTCTTCCAACCCAAATCATTCTATGATTCTATGGTGTGGCTGATACTGGAAAACTTCCTTACACTAGGTATGTTTTGTATTTCCTTGAGATGCTTTAGAAGACTGATTCATTCCTTCTACTGTCCATTATTTTCATCTTGCTAATGAAAAATCATCACTAAAATAGGTAAAAATGTCATTGTTTTATAAATGTATTTGCAAAATTGCTCATGAATTCAAGTCTCATGCATGGTGGATGGCCAGACTGAGCCATTCTTTTGCATGGGATTTTGGCATAGTGATTAAGAACTGTACAGTCTAGTCCCAGAGAAGTTGTAGCTATCTCTATAAAATTCTGTCCATTTTCACTCAGGAGAACACCTACAATATTTCTTGTTTTAACAGTCAAAAACTTTTTACTCTGTGTTTAAAGTTAATTCGGACTTAGCAGTACTAAGGGCCTTATTTCCTGCACTCCCCCTTATGAGCTTCTCATTCACTGTGTCTTCAGATTATTAGCATGCAATTAGAAGCAGCGATTTAACTGGTTTTAGTATTGCCTTATTACTAAATATCTGTATTTTTGGCTAAATCGCTATGCCTCTTCTACAGGTGTTTAAAACTAGGAACAGAAGCAAGATCTGAATTTCTTACCTCTTTCCTTTCTCTTCACTGTAACACACACACCTGCTCTGTAGCTACATGATATATAATCAAAAGAGTGCAGGTGCTCAATATGATTGAATTGAACCCTTCCATTTAGTCTATTGCTTTTCTAATTCAGGGGTGATGCACAGTGGGTGTGATTGAAGAGACGTCTCTCTAATTATGGAGATTTCTCTGTGCAGTGTTGGAGGATATTTTTTGTACTATTTACACTGTTCAGTCTGGCAGTAATATTTCTGTCTGCCAATGACAATTACATTGCTTTTGACTGTTGCAGATCAGCAGTCTGTGATATCTCCGAAAAGCCAGTGTGTATCACATGTCACTAGCAGACATATTAATGTTTGAGTTGAGGAGTGAAAGTGATGTAACAAGATTAGATGGCGCTGATATAAAGCACTAACTTTAAACCTGTGAATAACCAAGAAACTGCTAGATGACAACTGTCAATTATTTACTGCCCTTGTCCAATGTAATATTAATAGCTGAGAGCCTGCACTCAACCCTCACCCCACACATATGAACACATATCTCCCACCACTAATTTAGTGTTCCATTCCTCAGTTTTATGGAAGTAAACTTTTTTTTTTTTCAAGGCAATTTTCTCTGAGATGTTATTAAATGATTAGCAAAAAAAGTGAACAAGCCATGCTGAACTATATCCTCTGACATGTCAGAGGACCTCATTAACCAGAAAGAACTGATTAATTTCAAAGGTATTTTCCCTTACCATAACTGCTAACACACCACACATGCTTTAGGTTTGTTTGCTTGTTTGTTTTCTTTCTGTTCCAGTAGCAAAAAAAATCAGTAAGAAACAATTCAAGCATGGAAGGGAAACTGAGTGGTATAGATTTTTCCCTTTTCTTTGAGCAGAATGACTCTACATTTTTATATTGTTCATCTAAAATTGAAAGAAACTGTGATATTTCTGAGACTGTAGTTGCATGAAGCTCTCATGTGCAAGCTATCTTTTATGAATTTAACTACTTTTCCACCAAAATGCAAAATGAAATCCCTGTTTTTCAAATACTCTTCATTTTTAAAATATTTTTTTTTCATTCTATTTTTGCTTCATATTTCCAGGCAAGTTTTTACTGCCTTTCACCCCATGGGTTCAATTATTTCTTGCAGGTGGGATGGTGGAGCTAAGTAGAATAAATGATACTTTAGGTAAGTGGGTCTGTATAGAGAAGAAGCTAGAGAAAACATTGTTGTACAAACTCCACCTCAACAGTATATGAAGTAGTATAATGAAGTTGGTATAACATAGCCCAGACAATGCCTAGTTCAAGCTGAACTCACACAAGTAAATTTAGCCTAACTAAAATATCAAGTATCCCCTGCAGCTTCTAATGGGTAAGACATATTTCTTCTAAACAGATCTTGCAGTGATTTTGCTTACCATTAAGATTAGTTTAAGAAAGCTTCATTTACAGATATGATGCCCCGGGGCTCAAAAAAGGAGGCTGTACCAACAATAGTAATAGTCAAGACCCAGGAAAGGGCAACTGTAAAAAGGTAGACCAGCAAACCACTTGTTTCAGAACCAGTCCCACAAAAAACAAACAAACAAACAAACAATCAAAAAATGGAGGGTGTTGGTAATTGGAGATTCGTCTCTGAGAGGCACTGAGGCATCCATTTGCCACCCAGACAGTCTTGAAAGAAAGAGGTTTGCCAGCTGTCTGTGGTCCAAATTTGTGACATCAGAAAGAAGCAACTGAGCTTGGTCAAGCCAAAGGACTACTACCCATTCTGCTCTTTCATGCAGGGACAACTGAGGCCACAACAAGGAGACTTGGAAACATCAAAAGGGACGTTACAGAATTATTAAGGTCGGAAAAGACCTCCAAGATCATCTGGTCCAACCATCACCCTACTACCAATGTCACCCATTGAACCATGTCCCTCAGCACCAGGTCGAACCTTTCCTTAAACACCCTCAGGGACGGTGATGCCACCACTTCCTTGGGACATCATTATGTCCATTGGAAAGATGCTGAAGGGATCGGGAGCAGAAGTAGTGTTCTCCTCAATCCTCCCAGTCATAGGCTGGGACCCACAGCGGAGAACATACACATCAAATGAATGATTGGCTGCATAGCCAGTGCCAGGATAAAGGTTTTGTATTCTATGATCTTGGGCATGTTTTTGAGGGACTGGGCATGCTTACACAGGATGGGATGCACCTGGCCAAGTGGGGCAAGAGCATTTTGGGTAGCAAGCTGGATGGATATATTAACAGAGCTTTTAACTAGATTCAGCAGGGGAGGGAATGTACTTGTAAGTGACACCTGAATACTAACAATTTACAAAACCGCAGGGAAAAAATTGTGAATCATCTCATAGGAATCAGGAAGGACTCTTCTGAAAACGTGACATAGTTGATAGCCCAGCCGAAGCACCTCTACACTAATACATGCAACATGGGAAACAAACAGGAGTTGGAATCCATGGTGCAATTAGAAAACTATGATCTAATTGATGTCACAGAAACATGGTGGGATGAATGACACATCTGGAAGATTGGAATTGAGATCTACAAGCTTTATAGGAGGGATAGGCAGGGAAGGAAGGGTGGGGATGTTGCCCTCTATTTTAATAACTGGATAGATTGTGAAGTGTTTGCTATAAGAAAATGCCAAGAGTAGGCTGAGAGTCTGTAGGGAAAAATTAAGGACCTGACCAACAAAGGACATCTTGTGGTTGGGGTCTACTACAAGCAACCTGACCAAGGCAAACCTGTGGAGGAGGCCTTCTTGCACCAACTGCAAGAAGCATCACACTCACAGGCTCTCATCCTCCTGGGATATGGATTTCAACCACACATATGTTTGCTGGGAAAGCCACGTGGCAGAAAGTAAGCAATCCAGGAGACTTCTGGAGGTAATTGGGGACAAATTCCTGTCCAGGTATTAGACCAGCCAGAGAAGCATTACTGGACCTGGTACTCACCTATGTGGAAGAGCTCATTAAAGAAGTTAAGACTGGAAGAAAAAACCTGGGTTGCAGTGACCACGCACTGGCTGAGTTTGTGATCTCGAGGGATACGGGCCTGGCTAAGAACAAAGTCAGGACCCTGAAATTCAGAAGAGCCGACTTCCATCTGTTCAGAGAATTAGTAGATGAGATCCCAGGGGACGTGGTCCTCAGGGTCAGAGGATCTGATCAGAGCTGGCAACTCTTTAAAGATATTTTCCTCGGAGCGCAAGAGCTCTCTATTCCCATATGCAATAAATCAAGCAGGGGAGGTAGGAAACCCGCGTGGCTGAACAAGGACATGCTGGTCAAACTTAGGCACAAGAAGGAAATGCACAGACAGTGGAAACGGGGCCATGTGCCCTGGGAAGAGTACAGAAATGCTGTCTGGATATGCAGGGATGGGATCAGGAAAGCCAAGGCACTGACAGAACTAAATTGGCAAGGGATGCAAAGAATAACAAGAAAGGGTTCTACAGGTACCTGGGCCACAAAAGAAAGGCTAGGGAGAGTGTAGAGCCTGTGACAAAGGAAGGTGGAGAACAGGTAATGACGGATGAGGAGAAGGCAGAGGTACTTAACAACTTCTTTGCCTCGGTCCTCACTGGTGCTCAGGCTTCCAATATCTATCATGTCCCTGAACTGCTAGGCACGGGCTGGGGGAGCAGAATCCCTCCCAGTGTCAGCGAAGAGCATGTTTGGGACCTCCTGATGCAACTTATCAACTACAAGTCTATGAGGCCTGATGATGTTCATCCCGGGGTCCTGAAGGAATTGACTGATGTAGGCAGCAAGCTGCTGTCCGTCACATTTGAAAAATCATGGCAGTCAGGCAGAGTTGCCAGTGACTGGAAAAAGGGAAACATCACTCCCATTTTAAAAAAAGCTAGAAAGGAAGACCTGGGGAACTACAGACCAGTGAGCCTCTGTGCCTGGCAAGGTCATGGAACAAGTCCTTCTGGAGGCAATGTTAAGGCGCATGCAGGACAAGGACGTGATCCGGAACAGCCAGCATGGCTTCACCAAGGGTAAATCATGGAGGCCTCCAATCTGGAGGCCATCTATGATGGAGTGACTGTATCAATCCACAAGGGAAGACTGACTGATGTTATTTACTTGAATTTCTGTAAAGTCTTTGACACAGTCTCACATGACATCCTCATCTCTAAATTGGAAAGATATGGATTTGAAGAGTGGATCATTCAGTGGATAAGGAGTTGGCTTGAAGCTTGCACCCAGGGACTGGTGGTTAGTTGTTCTATGTCCTGGTGGAGACCGGTGACGAGCGGTGTCCCTCGGGGGTCTGTCTTGGCAGTGGTTCTTTTCGATATCTTCATCAATGACAAAAATAATTGGATTGAGTGCATCCTCAGCAAATTTACGGATGACAGAAAGCTGAGTGGTGCGGTTGATAACAAAGAAAGAAGAGATGCCATTCAAACAGACCTGGACAGGCTAGAGAAGTGGGCCCATGTGAATCTAATGAGGTTCAACAAGTTCAAGTGCATGGTGCTGCACCTGGGTTGGAGAAATCCCAGACATGAGTACAGACTGGGAGAATATCTCATTGAGAGCAGCCCTACAGTGAAGGATTTGGGGGTTCTGGTGGACAAAAGGCTTGGCATGAGTCAACAGTGCGTGCTTGCAGCACAGAAGGCCAACTACATCTTGGGCTGCAACAACAGAAGTGTGACCACTGGGTCAAGGGAGGTTATTGTCCCCCTCTGCTCTGCCATCATCACACCCCACCCAGAGTCTTACAGAGGGGTCTTTGAAAAAAATGGAGAAGGACTCTTTATTCAGGTACATAATGATGGGACAAGGGGGAATGGCCTTAAACTAAAAGAGGATAGATTTAGACTAGACGTTAGGAGGATAATCTTCACTGTAAGGGTAGTGAGGCACAGGAACAGGATGCCAAGAGAAGTTGTGGATGTCCCATTCCTGGAGGTGTTCAAGGCCAGGCTGGATGGGGCCTTGGCCAGCCCAATCTAATGGGTGACATCCCTGCCTATGGC